>NC_084905.1:7916980-8135980 GCF_949316345.1 Pungitius pungitius
ATTTTGACGCATTAAGATGCTTATTGTCTGGTCAAGGGAAACGTCCATCCATCCATCTCCTTCACACAGGGTTGCGGCAGGGGGGCTAACAAAGAAACAAAAAAACATGAATTCGCAATCAACTTAATCCCCAGAGCATGTCTTTGGACTGTGGGAGGAAGCCAGAGTACCAGGAGAGAACCCACACAGACACAAGGAGAACATGCATGACTCCACACAGAAAGGCCACAGGATGGAGATGAACCCAGGACCTTCTTGCTGTGAGGACAGTTCTAACCACCACATCACCGTGCACCCCATGCAAAACGTGAACCCCCAAAAATAAGTCCACAAGTTAACGCTAGTTAAAAAGAGTAAACTTCCAACTTCTTTGGACAGGACATGCTTAAACATTAGCAGGGATTAGAAGGGACTGAGCCTCGGCCTTCATTCGCCGAGCTGGTGCACGATCACCTGCTTTTAAAAGAGTATGAGCACCCGACCCCCAAACCCCAGAGGAATGGATCAGCGACCCTAACAGCATGCTGGATCAACTGCTGCAGCACTTCCATCCTGTCCCCATGAAGCCCACCAAAACAAAAGTAGAAGGGACATAAGAAACGCACTTTATTCATGTCCCCATGCTCCCATTGTGCCGGCAGGGTGTTGTATCTTTTTTATGCATTATTTAATAAACAAACTTTTACTTCACTGCATCTCAAGTGACGTTAAAATAAATTATGTCCGATCCCTGTGAGTAGGATGAGACCATAAGGCTTTAAATGTGGGAAGGTCAAAGGTTAGCTAGGAGCAGCATCACTAGTAGCACAACAGAGGGGCGGCCATGTCCTCGTCACCAGCGTGCTGCTCCAACGTCACGTGCCGTCCCCCTCCCCTCCTCTCGTGTCCTCCAGCGCCGCCAGGTCAGAGGAGGAGGACGGGTCACCTGGCGCTCACACCCCATCCTGATTAACCGGTTTGTTTTCTTTCTTCTCTCTGACGTGCGCGCGCGACGCCGCGCGCTCTCTTGACACAGGACGCACGAGACACGAACAGGAGCGAGAGCTGCTCGTTGCTTTTTTAAAATCTTTTTTTTATTTTTTGTAAACCGATCCCGGGAGGAACGCAGAGAAATCAACAGACCGATTCAGCTCTGCCCCCCTGGTTTATGTGTTTTTCTCCGTTTACGAGACGACAGAAGACGGGAAACAACAACCGTAATTCCGGTGGATGGTTTTTATCCGCAGTGCCTCAGCCGAGCGGGGAGCAGAATGTCAAGGCAGCTGCAGCACCGGACGTCGTTCAAACTCACCGACAACGTGGTGGAGGTGAAGAGCAAAGTAAGTGCCGTGGTTAATGGGGGGGTGGGGTAATTCAAGGGGGCAACGAGAGAGGAGACGACATGGACGTAACCTTCGGGCTGTCGCTCAGAAAAGACGTTACGTCTCTCACAGGCTCACTCTCTCCGCACACACAAACGCACACGCCCGTACGTTCGATGCCCTTATATATATTATATATATAATCATCGAAGGGTGAAACGTGTCTATATATATATAGAGGGGGGGGGGGCTGGTTTCGTCCACCGGAGCTACAAATCGGATGCCTCGCACCGACGGCTCCGGTTACGTTCCGTCTGTTTCGTCGTCCCGCGTCTCCATCGTGCTTCATGTCCCCGAGGCTCTGTCCCCCTGTGAGACTCGTCCCCTCGGGCTGTAGTAGACTGTAGTGCAGTACTAGCATACAATGATGCTACATCACATGAGTACTTTGTACGTAGCTACTGGTCCGTAGTGTTTGAAGTCTTCTTTTCTTTTCATAGCAGCTAGCTGCAGCTTTGCATGTTAGGTCCATACGTCACATTGAACACATACGTCACATTGAACACCTACGTCACATTCAGAACATACGTCACATTGAAAACATACGTAACATTCAGAACATGCGTAACATTCAGAACATGCGTAACATTTAAAACATATGTCACATTCAGAACATACGTAACATTCAGAACATGCGTAACGTTGAAAACATACGTAACATTATATTAATTAATGTTACGTATTAATACATTAAATTAATTAATTTGAACATTATATGTTCTTTTATGTATTTCTTCATACGTCACCACACTGATGGCATAAAGAAGAATTAAAGCCCCGTTATTATAGGACATGGCTACAATCCGAAGCCCAAGGTGTTTTGGGTGCTCGCTCCTTTAGCTTGATGCGCTCCTGATCTTGAATCTAGAATCGATTGCTCTACCTTAGAGTCCCGGATGTTGGTGTTTTTGCGGCAGAATTTTTTTGGCTGAATATTGTAACCATGATTTTTTTTGCGGTTGAATATTTTAGCAGTGATTTCTTTTAGGTTTACTTCCATAACATTCAGAACATGCGTAACATTCAGAACATGCGTAACATTGAAAACAGTGTTTGGATGCAGGTGTCGTTTCCATATGACATTAAGTTATTACAGATAGATTGCTGTGCTTTGGAGTTCAGTAATTTTGCATGTCCTTTGCATGTCCTTTTACAACCTCGCCCCCCTATCACATATTCCAACAAGCGACCACAGGATTTCACAATACTACAATTACTACATTAATTATTAATTGCAGTGGAAGGAAACGTTCCTCAAGTAGCCTACTAACATTTCTACGACTTTACCACTAGAGAATGGAAAATATACTGTATGAGCATGACGATAGCAGTCCACACAGACAGACGTGGGGACACGCGTGCGTTCTTTACACTTAAAAGAAAGCTTCTTCGACACTGAGGCCCACGGATTATTAGTTAAACAAGTATCGGATTGGATCTCGGTATCAAAACCCAGTTGCCGGGACCAGAAAATCTGCTTTTTAAAACCTCCGTATGAGGAATCCCAACAACTCTGTTTGTGAAATCATGAAATAATCTATTGGAAGCAAGCATTTCAACATTTGAAGGATTACAATCCAAAGTGGCCAAGTTTTCAAGGATTTGAAGGGAATTACTTCATGGACATACCTCCTTGGCTAAGCATGGAATAATGGGACACACACGCACACACACACACGTGGCACAGTCCGACCCCTACACGCATAGGCTGCATGTGTTGAACTGCCAACCATCACCAAGTAAACGAGCCAACACACGGTGCATTTGGACATACGGATAACACTAGCTGAAACAAGCTCACAAGTCGCTGATTAACCATTTTAAAGACCATAGCTGACGCCACTACTAAATATAAATATGTATATCAAATGGAATAGTAAATGGAGAGACGCCATGTTCGG
This sequence comes from Pungitius pungitius, assembly GCF_949316345.1. Classification (NCBI taxonomy): domain Eukaryota; kingdom Metazoa; phylum Chordata; class Actinopteri; order Perciformes; family Gasterosteidae; genus Pungitius; species Pungitius pungitius. The sequence continues at coordinate 7,920,243 of NC_084905.1, forward strand.
ATCTGGTAGCGGTACTGACCCGTCAATCACAAGTCGGGTAAAGAAAAAGGCATACCCTGCTTCCGTCTGACTTCTTTTGAGTGTTTCTGGTGTTTGACTCATGCTGAGGTCAAGTCTGAGTTGTTTTTATGTAATCTGAAAACTGCTGTCCTCCACACAAGTTCAAGTTTCGCATTGTCTAATTATTTAGAGGAACACACTAGTGATTCATAATCATGTTTTCATTAGAATCTGAATCCATTTGTTACCGCAATAGCTATGCTTTGCTTGTGTGCAGCCCTGTTCCTGTTAAGCCATTTACATAATTGCATAAACCAGCCTTTCCCATTTTAATAATCCATTTAACTAGATCAAAGTATTTCCAGTGTTGTAATTAGATCACTGCCCAAGACAAAATGTTTCCTGTGTGCTACAATCACACCCGTCCACTAACATCCTACTTCACCCTCCACCTTAAGGAAACACACAGTGCACCTTTTAAACAAGGCCGTGCACCTGTTCCTTGTGAGATGATGAAACACCCTGAGAGTGCGGTATAAATTATAGCCCATGTGCAGAGATGCATGCTGTCCCTGTACTGCCAGTTCCAGAGAACAATAATCAATTTATTACCCTGGAAAGGACAAACCCATCACACGTTCTGCAGGAGATGAAACATTCTTACCTTTTTCCTCGAGCCGAAGACGGCTTGGCTGGACCAGAGTTCAAAGGTCAGACCAATGATGGACTATGCAATGTCTTAAAACGCCCCATGTGTCAGATTACAGAGTCATGAAGACTAGCTTTGACGTGACTGAGATCACGGGAGATGATGGTAGCCAACAGATCGGTGCTTTATGGGATATTTACAGAAATGTAGAAGTTTACACCAGCAGAATTCTTGATTCCCCGTTCTTTACAATATTCAAAAACTAAAAATGTGTTTGTTATCCCTAATAATCTGCCTTCCTTTCACAAGATTACACTTGAACACAGTGACGTTATAATTTACCTTTTACTTCTAAACCAGATAAAGCTCACAATAATGAAACTAAATGCAATACCAAAAAGTCACCTTTTCAGATTATTTGTCAGATTATCGACTGCTATGTTTCTGGTACCAAAAAGGCCTTCAACCTAAAACAGGTCACCTCTGTAGTTACTGTCTTATGCTTACCTGTAGCTTAGCTGTTTCAATGCATGATTGTGTGCCAAGAGGAAATGTCTTTAGTGGGCTGTGACAATGCCATGTTTTAGGCCATGATGTCATCGTACGTTGTCACAACAATACATGTGCTCTACCATAACTGCGCCCAGATGCCACAGCGCTCACTCGCTTCGTGTTGGGAGACACGCAGAAAGGAATGCTTCAATGTTGACCTGCTAATATTTCATCCGCCAGGTAAGACGTGGGTTTAGCCAAAGTGTAGAGAGTCTCTTCAACTGCATCTATCAGTGCTGGTTTCTTTTTTAGTAAAATACAAAACTTAAACTGACAGGTACCCAATGTTCTTTCATTACTTCATTTGTACTTCAAAAAGTGTGTAATGGCAATACAGCTTTTTCCCTGAAAGAAAACAAAAAATAGAAGTAATAAAAGCAAAGTGGTGACATAGCAGTAAGAAACTAAACCCTAGTTAACTAGCCACACAATAAGTAGCTACGTGCTGTGAATGAGGGGCAGATCTGGGGATGCGGGTCGTGTATGGTGGAGGAGCTCAGAGCGGTGTGAGGGGCTGCGATTGTGATGAGGAGAAACTCCTGTGTCGGTTCGTCATGGTTACTGACCCTGAACGCTCGCCTTGGTTGTCTTTTCCAGTTTGAGGCAGAGTACCGCCGCTTTGCCCTGAAGAGGAACGGCCCCGGCGGCTTCCAGGAGTTCTACCGTCTCCTCCAGACCATCCACCGCGTCCCCGGCGCCGACGTGCTGCTGGGATACGCAGACGTTCATGGCGACCTCCTCCCCATCAACAACGACGACAACTTCCACAAGGCGGTGTCTGCGGCAAACCCGCTGCTTCGCATCATCATCACCAAGAAAGGTAAGGTCCAGCCCTCCTTTTCCCACCTGTCGTCTGTGTGTGTGTGTATGTGTGTGTGTGCACAGCTGCGCACATACACAGCTCCAGGCGAATGTTCCTCGTTTTGCACATCAAACAGGTTTTTATTCTTTAAAGACACTCACTCCAGATGTTGGGATGCACGAGTCTCTCTCACAACCCGTTTCTGTCAGGCTTTAAAGTAACATCGTGATCCTTTTTGACTGTATTACTGGCTCTTCATCAGCACAGCTCCGTGGTGGAGGTTGAAACTTGTCATTATTCTGAGAGAACGCAGCTTGAGGATACAGCTCGATCTGTTGTGTCCCACCAGAAGCAGGCAGACCTCTGAGGAGTGTCTGAAACCAAAGCAATCATTTGTAACAGAAGTTTCCTTTATTAAATCGCACTGCAGAAGACGAACACCTTCTGGTTCCAAGACCCACAGATTTAACTCTGAAGTCTTCAAATGAATTTGCAGAATCATTTCAAATCAGAGGAAGTTCCATCCACTTTTTTTGAACTGATACGTGTGGTCTGCTTTGTCTACATTGAACCAAATATCCTTTAATTCGTTTGTTAGTCGTTTTTAGTTTTTAACATGAGTATATTTTTTCAATAACACAGACATAACAGTCTTTCACAAGAAGTTTATTTATTTTTATTTTCTGTTATGTGAACTCAAACCATTATCCTATCCAGAGTTAGTGGAAATATTATGAAAATGGGCTAGTGGTCCGATTATAGTATAGTATTTTAGTATAGAGCTGCAACTAACGATTATTTTAATAATCGATTCATCTGTCGATTATTTGTTCGATTAATCGATGAATCGGATAAAAAAAAAAAAATGTAAAAACATTAATTTCCAACCCTTTATTGAAAAATAGAACTGACTGTGCACTTCCTAAATATGTTTTGCACTAACAGATTGCTCCTTGAACATCCCTAAGTAAGCAAATAAAATGGACTAACACAAAAAACATACACACATCGCATGATGTATACTTTACAGCCGCCAAATTAAATATATTAGGCACAAAATCATGAATCATCCCCGTGGTGCTCCCGTGCCAGGCCATGTCGCTTTTGCATATCTTACAATCAGACATGTCAACCCTCCCGAATTTCAAAGCCCCTCCCGAAAATATCCCGGACCGACCTTTCTCCTGATTTCCACCCGGACATCAATATTGCTGCACCACCCGTCACTGGGCGCGCTGTTTCAGACCGAACAATAATAAAGGTTACACCTTGAAGTCGAGCGCGGCGATTAGAACGTAAAACTACTGGCGCTGCAAAGAAAACCGCAGCCCCCCCCCACCCCCCCGTTGCCCGCTAGGACCCGCACCCCCCATTTCAGTGTGAAATATTTAGATCGCATTGGCTTCTCTTCCTCCGCATGTTTCAGAACAGTAGTACGGGTCTCTCCGATGTTCTGCTGCGCGAGCGCTCAACTTTTTTTTTCTCAGCTCTGCGCGGTGCGCGCAACTTTCTTTTAAAACTCAAACATAATAGTCGCGCGACACAACGAATCGATAATGAAATTCGTTGCCAACGCTTTTAATAATCGATTCTAATCGATTTCATCGATTCGTTGTTGCAGCCCTATTTTAGTATATTGTTATTGCCTGGAAGGCGGCGCTTTAAACTGGAGCACTGGGCCTAGGTGTTGCCCTGGAACCCTCCCTAGTAACCTCCAGTTGAGATGTGTTTAGTGTGATGGAACCTCAACAATCGCTACACACAAGTCAACACACGCGCTGAAGGCCAAACAATAAGAGTAAGCCTCGCGATGACCCCGATGAAACAAAATAAACGCCCACTCCCGCTCGCGTATTCGTCTTCTAATCACCGAATGATTGGCACCTCCCAGCACCACCTTCCCCTCACTGCGTCTCTGCATAATTCATGATGTAACCATGCTAATCGGCAGCTTAGCCAGACACTATTGTTGCCGCAGAATCGCAGACAGCTGCCGGTTTAATCAGATTAACTCGGCGGTGTGGGAGAGGGAGGAGGGGCGGAGACGTGCATTTTGGTTTTAACATCCAGTTGTGTGCTGCAAGCCAAAAAACATGTTGCAGAAACCAAAAATGTTAAAACTTTAAACACACACAGTCACAAGAATAGAACATAGTGGGAAGGTTGATATACTGGTGATAATGGATGTTTTTTGTGTATTGCTTGCATCTTTGTTTTCTGAAAAACACACAGACCTCTCTGTGTCATCACAGGGTCACGCTGTGTTCGGTCAGCGGGTCGCTCGGCGAGGTTGTGAAAACTTTCCTGCTTTGGAACGTGGGTTTCTTCTCTCTAGATTCACTTTCCTCTCTCCGTCCTCCAGCCCATGTGACCTTCCTTCGTTCACTGCAATCTTCGTGTGTGTGTGTGTGTGTGTGTGCGTGTGTGCAATGTAAAAATGTCTGAAAGGATGGTGCTGTCTAATGAACAGTATGTGAATGACATCCATCTCCAACAGGGCTGCAGTGGTAGCCCGGCAACAGTCTCATTCTGTATGTGTATTACTTGGGTAGCCGTGGTTACGATTCAGCAGGAGTATTGGAGTGCAGTACTGGAGTATATTTCTGTGATATCAGCTCCAAAGCAGTTTTAAGGTGGTAGCCTCAGTGTCAGTTTTGTTATCAATTCCATATTTGTACTACAGTGGAAGCCATGGCAACCTTGGCAGTGCTCTGGGGAACGGATGGGCTGACTGGGGGGGTTAGTGGTTTGTCTGCTGGTGCTCTCTGTCCGCTGCGAGCGCATTCACGCAAATATGCACAGTTTGTAAATTGCAGACTTTTTTAGTGGCACAAGGGTTCATTTCCCTGATATAAGGGTCGGGGAAACACAGCTCAGGATATTACAGTAGTCGCCATGGTTTCAACTCTGCAAACGTACTGCAGGGGCAATTGACATAAGGGATATTACTGTGGTATCACCATAGTAACATCATGCAGGATTATGACATTATCAATTGTTTTAACAGTCTCCTGCATTAGATGGTCCATTGTTCATCGGAATTATAAAAAAATACACTTTTTTAGTTAGGAGATAAATAGGCCTTCTACATCAACAGTAGTATACTTTCAAAATCCTTTAGTCAAGCAAAGGGAAATGTGAGGATTCACACCACAATGGCCTTTTTGCCCTAATGAGTTTGTATGGCTGTAATATTATTATTAATAAATTATGACTGTTATCCGATATCGGCATGAGACTGCTGCATCCCCAGCCCCCTTCTTCTGACTGGCAAAGAGGAAATAACTGCTTTGTCTATAAGTTATGGAAGTAGAACTGTCATATCATTTTCATTCATGCAAATTATTCATTAAGTCAAAAAACCTTCCCTGTACCCAAAAGTTCTGCGGTAATGTTTCTGTGAAATAATCCATGACACGGTGACATGAAGTATTTTTAGTCCCTGCCGATTCATGTTGCATCCTGTTTGAGGGGAAAGGTGCACTGAGCTGGAGATGCTGATAGAAGAGAAGCTGCAATACCTGAAACGCCAAAGGTGGGTGGGTGGGTGGGTGGGTGGGTGTGTGTGTGTGTGTGTGTGTGTGTGTGTGTGTGTGTGTGTGTGTGTGTGTGTGTGTGTGTGTGTGTGTGTGTGTGTGTGTGTGTGTGTGTGTGTGTGTGTGTGTGTGTGTGTGTGTGTGTGTGTGTGTGTGTGTGTGTGTGTTGCAAAAAAGGACATGAAAGATTGAGAAGGAGAGAAACTGGAGCAAAAAGAGCAAGTGGAAGGAGAGGAGGGTGAAATCGAGGAGGGGGGTGTTTGTCTATCTTCTCCCTGCCAGTAGTGTGCAGGAGGAACGAGTTTCTAGGAATAACACAAAGACTCACACCTATAGGTTCTTGACATGCTTGCGTTCATAAATGTGTGTATGTATACATATTTATACATAATGCTAAACGAGGAATGGATTATAATAACCCCCCACACACATGGAGATCTGGCTGAAAGTGTCAAATGAAATATTCATACTAGGACAGAGGAGAATCTGGAGTGAAGGGTGTCTTTATTCCGTGAGACAAAAGAAATACAGTAAAGTGTTGATAACAAGCCGAACCGATAAAAAGTATCTCAAATCAATGCAATCCTAAAGGTACTAACAAGAACGCATCTTATATGGCATATAACATCTCTCTATCTTTCTTGCAACATAAACATGCAGCTATTTTTAGCATATCAAGCCATTGATACGATGACTTTGTTGCGTAACTGGACCATTTTGATTATTCTACTACCTTAAAAAGTTAAAGATATCCAGAATGCTGAATTATGACACATATAAATATTCTGCATTTACAACCCCGAAAACAATGTCTTGTTTCAGCGGTCACAAGATGTATTTTTCGTATTTCGTATCGGCACAAAATCAATAACTGTTTAGTTACTACAGTGTAACACAGGAATAAGTTAATAAGTAATGAGTTATATGGGCTGCTTTCTCCTTTTTTTAACCAACGCTGTCATGGATGAATCATCTGGCTGTTCTGGTGGCTGCCGTCAGGAGACCGAAAGAGAAGTAGAGACACAGGAAGCTCTCCCCACGTTGGGTTTCCTCTCCGCAAAGCCCAAAGGGAAATTAGTGAAGGGTCAGATTACCCCACTCCTCTTCCTCCTCCACCTTGTCCTCCAGCCAAAGAGGGGCAGCGCCATGGCTGCTTCACACACACCACTGTACTGGCCAGGGGGGGCTTTTTAATGTTATGTGGCGGGGGGGCTAGTTTAGGAGTTAAGCATGAGCATCCAAATTTTAGCTCTTTGGAACAGGAACTTGTCACCTTGAATTCCTCCAATTAACTTTGAGGCGCTTTGCTTCATTTGAAAAGTCTGATGGCTTCGCTTGCATTCGGTTTATTTTTGTCGTTAAAAAGACATGGAGCATGGAGCTATGTGCTTTGTGGCCGACATCGTTATATGTTCACCTGGACAATTCTGTTACCAGTTAACCAGTTAACGTTTTCTACTTCAGTGGGCTCATTAGCCTGAGGCCTCCACCCAGACACACACACACACACACACACACACACACACACACACATTCTGGTCCTGGTTCTTTAATCATTTAGGCCTGCTAGTACTGGATGATACTAAAACAAAGGGAAACATTTGGGGGTGTTGTACTTATTGCTCATCATGCCATGGTTTTACTGGTCCGGCTTGCTTAAGATCAAATCTGGCCCATGAACTAAAAAGAGTTTGGCATCTGTGTGTTGAATTTGAAATCCCCTTTTTGTATTGGTTGTTGTTGTTGTTGTTGTGAATATGTTGTAAGGGTTAACACGCCGCCTGTCACAGCATGAGGTGTCTCCTCTGCTTACCCCGTAGTATACAAGCCCATTGTAGTCCTACGCTGGAGTCAGCCATATGGCAGCCTATGGGGTCCAGATGGCTGAGTCCAGCGGACTACTGCTCTCACACACACACACACACACACACACACACACACACACACACACACACACACACACACACACACACACACACACACACACACACACACACACACACACAGCTGCAGATCATATGAGATAATTTCAGATACAGGTCAGACAGTCTGCCGATGAATCAGCCTCCGTCTTTCAGGAGATATTTATTGTTCATACCTATAAACTCAGCCCCAGCAGTCCTAACATACACACTTTTCACCTTGTTTACTTTAATATGCTTCAAGCTTGTGAAATACAGACCTTTATTGATATTTATGCATGTGTTATTAAGCTTTTTAGGTCTGCAGTGCATACATATACAACCCAATGAGGCTGTGCACACATATTATATACAGACACCTCCTAATATTGGTATCTTTAGCAGTCCTTCCTTGTTAGCTATCCCCTAAAGCTAATGACCCGCTTGAGCTTCCTGACTTTAACCGTGACCACAAAGATCGGACCAACGTGGCCGCTACTTCAAAATGGGAAGACCATTATCAAACCGATGGCGATTGTTGACACGTATCACAACAGCTAGCTGATAATAATGCTACGCTAATTCAGTGCAAAGCACATTTTTCTGTAAAAGTCTGTCGATAATTTGTTATTCTAAAAGATTTTATTTTGACATGTAAACTAACCCTCTTGTCCTTTTGCGTTAGAGGAAAAGGTGTTGGAAACGTACGTCTGATAAATTGTCCCTACTAGTATCATTGTGCTTTTCCACTCCTTATATAGGAGGGACATAGAAACAAACAACATTAGCGCATCAGCCCAGTTTGAACAATTATTTGGGTTTGGACTGGGTCTTTGTTTTGGATTACGCCGTCACATTTTTTAATTATTTTTGTTTCAATCAAGACCAGACATTTTGGAATGTCAGCGGTTGAAACAATATTCCCAGATTTACAGGATTTACATTGTTAATCCGTCAATGGGTGTCTCATTGCCTTGAGAGAGAGTGATTTTTTTTCGAGAGGATTTTATTCTGGCCCACTCTTTTCCTGTCTGCCCCGTCAGTAAACAGACACACACTCTCTCTGAGTTGAGACGGTGCATGTGCATGCATTTCATGCCATGTGCACGGGTCGGGTGCTTTCACTCTTGCACTGACAGCCCCCCCCCCTGGGTTGATACAGCCATCCAGAGAGAGACACACAAAGAAAGTGTGCAATATGTGCAATGCAGCAGCTTAGGTATTTATCTCTACCTGAAAGGCTGCCTTTACTTTGTTTGCTCTTCTTTTTGTCCCCCTAAAAGCCTGTGTGTGTGTGTGTGTGTGTGTGTGTGTGTGTGTGTGTGTGTGTGTGTGTGTGTGTGTGTGTGTGTGTGTGTGAGAACCGTGTTTCAGTAACAAGGACCATCAAACTGTGGAAAGACTGGTAGGTGCACCAGGTATAAGATCTCCGTACGGTATGAATTTCATACCGGTGTTACCATAACAACTGACTCTGGCATAATTTATTTCCACCCGGTCAGAGCTTCTAGTCTTACGTGTTGAGAGTGATTCATGGTTATAACTTTATAACAACAATCAATAACCCACAACAAACTCTTTACAGGATAGAACAACACAACAGCTTGTGACACATAAACAATGATTGTACACTAATAACTGTACATTTATAAAAACTATCCCGCCGAACTGCATGCTGGGTACAGCTCACAACAAGAAGTAACTCTGTTGCTACATGAAAACACACAGGAGGAAGAAAACTAGAGATGCACCAACACAACTTGTGCCCTGGAGAGAATCTTTCTTAATACCGTGATATGGATTTTTGGCCATACCACCCAGCACCAACCAGGTGTATGAACCACAAACGGTTTAATGCTAATTCTCTTATTTAACAGTGAAACCTCACAGACCAGGTTCGTACGCATAGCTCTGCATCGCCTCAGACGTTGTGCGCACTCACACCAGCTGGATGCGCCCTCCCACAGTTAAGGGCGGCATTTCCCCTCTACTGCTGCGTCTACACAATCCTGATTTAGAGTGAATAACAATCGTGACACGAAAGCCAACTCTGAGTTAACAGCAGGGCAACAATACGTAGAGAAAGGCAGGACGGAATAAAAAAAACCCAAAAAAGCCGTGGCAGTAGAATTGGTTAGTAGGTGTTTGGACATCAGGGATAAACATGTCCCACAAGGATGTAATGACATGTCGTTTGTCTGTTGCCTTCTACATGACAGCGCTGATACAAGGTGTGTCACATACTAAAGTTAGCATCTCACACACAACGTTCCCATTGACTCCCATTAAGAGCCATCTGTTTAAATGATGGCAGCCGAGTGACACATTTAGTGGTGTTTTGACAGTTCAACAGTTCTGCTACTGCAAATAAAGCTGATCTGGGATTTTAATCTTTGACTCGTGTTACATGTCAGAACTGCCAGTTTACATTTTAGGGTCAACATTGTTTATGTCGAATATTCAAATCTTTACCTCTGGTTTTGGTTTTGTGTCTCCATGGTGTTTCTTTCTGCCATTAGTGGGGGGTTTTACTCAGAAAAAGCAAAAGCAAACTCCTTTAGTGCTCTTTTTGAGCTCAAACTAAGCCTCCTGCACCTTTAGTCACATCCCAGACTAATCAATGACATCACAGCAGGTGTTTTCCCTTCAGCTGTCACAGGCAGCTTTTATTCAAAGAATTTGCAAAAGGCAAATGAAAGGTTGGTTTGTTTGGCTCAGGATTCATAGCAACGCAGGAAAACAAAAAGAAGATGTCTGTCAAAGCTGCTTTGATGCCCAGTAAGACACAGGGGGGCCTGTTGAGGGCCTGAAGGGTCTTGGTCAAAGAATGCGTGGGATTTGACCATTAACCCACAATTAAATAATACCAGTCAAAATATCCTTGTATTCAATATTTCAAAAATCGTCGAGGGTTCCACTGCTTTCTGGCTAGAAAAAAAAATATTGTGTGGTTCGTTCAGTCCTCGTCAGTTTCGGTTATTTTGAAAGTTCCAGAGCAATGTGTAACTTGGAGAATGTCTCAGGTGACTAGCGAAGTCTTGTGATGTTGGTCCTGCATTGAGGGTCTTTGAGCTTGAGTTCCAAGTTAAGCCTCAAGTCCTCTAGTCCTCACTGGTGGGGAGGAGTTCCTATGAGCAGTTATGGGATGGTAACACCTTTTCCACTTCAGACTGTCCTTGGCACGTGTATGAGCTCCTTGATCTCTCTTCAATGATTTAGGGTCATGTTGTGGTTGTTATATGAAGATCAATGCTGATCAGAAGATTCGAGAGTGGTGCAGGAAGAAGTTACGAAGCATGTGTAAGGCTTGGTTTTCACAAGTGTTCGGTCCAACACAAGCATTGATCCAGCAGAGAACCTCGGGGAGTTGACTTCAAACCAAGAGTCGGATTGGAGAGATTATATGTCATGTGACGGGCGTGGCTCATTGCCCAATGAAAGGGAAAGATTTTGTCATTCATAGCAGTGAAATGGGTTCATCAGTTTGCAGGCTCGCAGCAAGTAGTGCGTCCGCATTTAATTGTACTTCCTTCCTTTGCTTTTTCAGTCAAATTTAAATTTAAGCTTAAAAACAACTGATAGGCGTGCTATATGACATCATCAAGGCACGTGACTTCATACAATTTCCAGTACAATCTTCAGCCATATAAACCTTGTTGGTTGATTTGATGCCATCTGGATCACATCTGGAATGGAAGCCTTTGAATAAAGCCTTTAAACCAGGGGTGTCAAACTCATTTTAGATTTGGACCAGATTCACTTTGATCTCAAGTGAGCCAGACCATTCAAATCATAGGGGGGTGGTCACTTTTTTGGCTCGCATGCTACTTTTCACTCAACTTTTCAATCCAAGTCATGGCGATCCACCCCCCCCCCCCTCGGGTGACCAAACGGAACAAAAGCGCTGCATACCGGCAGCGCCAAACAAATCAATATTTAAACAACAGCTCCCGTGAGAAGCAACCACACATGACCTGACGTGATTTCCAATAGAAGGGATCCCCCAGTAGGACCTTTTGGGAATAGCAGTTCATTTTTTAGAAATGCATTTCATGTCTTTCTGTTTTGTCACAATAGCAAAGTCATCCGGCGGGACTGCCCATGGGCCATGAGTTTGACACCTGTGCTTTAAACCTTTCAATTGGAGCCCGATCATCCCACGTCAATACACAGCAGAGCTTAAACAAGTTCCCAGTGCAGTGACTCGTCAAAGGAGACCAAAGACAGTCATCTGCTGCAGAACAACAACAATGGGATCATGGACTGAGATGGAATGTATTGGTGTTTGATCTGCTCCCGAGTCTTAAATCCCTCCATCTCCAACACAAAGGTCTGTAGAAAGCTGCTGCAATCGTTTGGTATTAATCTTGGAGTAATCAGGCATTTTGGAGAGGGCTTCAGTCTTCTCTAAAAGGGGGGATACACACATTCGCAACAATTATGTTCTTTTAGTGTTTGTGGAAATCTGATTTGAATGGTTTGACAAGCATTAACAACGCTCATATGGTAAGAGTAAGATATGGTTTACCCTTTCATATTAGAGATAACCGTTTTATTTAAACTAGGCTTCTGAATGCATTTGATCTCTTTAGTAAGACTCGTCTTACACAGCGCGTCGGCCTGCCGGCGGTCGAAGCCCTGGGTTAAACCCCCGTTTTGTCGAGCCCGAACGCATCGCACCGAGAACGATGCTTCGCCCGCTCTGTGTCCTCTGCATTCCGGTTCTAATGTCATTCTGACAAATAAAAAGCATTACTATGCTATTATATTGTCATCATGTTATCAGTGGCATGAAATGGTCTGACAATTGCAATAATATCACAATAAATGTTGGTGCAATAATCGCAAGACAAAAATGTTATATGGTGACAGCCCTACACAGAACAACATCGTGATGAAGTGAAGCACACCATTGACTTCACATGGGAAGCAAGTGACGGGGTCCCAACTGCACGATGTGAATCTAGCATGATGACGCGCTTAGGTAGACTTCGCATTCGCCATCACAGTCACGCATCTTGGAAGCTGAATTCCTGCGATCCAGCAAACCAATAGAATATTACAACAGTAAACACCGTGATTATTACGCTCTGGGCCCAATAACCCGCCATCCCACCGAGTCGTATACACACAGCATGCAGCGCAGCGTTCATACACACACACACACACACACACACACAATGAACAACACATGCCAATCTATTTCCTGCCCAGACCTACTGTGCGTTGCTAGGGTTTGCTGTGTCTCCCCGAGTCTTGTTTCACTGCTGCTTAACTGCCCAACACCTTTGCTCCATGTCATGATTGGAGCAGAACAAAGTGGTTAAGCAATTCTAGTTTTAAATCATGGCGGAGTTCATAAAAGGGTTAATAGTATGTGTAGATGAGCAGCAGCAGGTTGAGCGTTTATAGGAGATGTCGAGGAAGATGCCAGAAATGTGTTGACTTAAATATCAGATCTGACTGGATATACAACATGTTTTTGGTAAAATAAACAGAAAGAAAGAGGGAAGGGATGTGTGCCAATAGAAAAGTGTGAAATTAGAAAAGGATTTTCCAGACATTTGACTCTGGCTTTTGTTACGGCACTGATTCGTCCTAATGGTCCTCCAAACAAGAGCTCTAATGTACTGCTCCCCATGATTGGATTATGTAGACAAAGCTCTGCTGTGGAACATGTGAACGGCCACTTCCTGTACTCCTCATTGTGTCCACCTCTCACACGCCTCTGCAAGTCTTTCTTTAAGTTGATTATTTCTGCAATATCTGCATGTTTCAGCTACTGTTTGTTTCAACGCCCAACTGTACATTTGACATCTCGTAGCAACTTTAAAAAAAAAAAAGATGTCCGTGCCCAAAATACACAGACGAGTGGGTGATGTCATTGTGTCCATCTCCACTTTTTACGTGCAGTCTATATTTATAAAGTTTTTTTTGTTCCACACTAGATTAATAACTCCATTGTTCTGTGTCTTCTTTTAGAGGGAGAACCCATCGTCTTTGCCACCAACTCCCTACAGAGGCGTAAAAAGGGGCTCGGCCTAACCGGATTGCGCACCTCTGTCTCAGGCTCCACCCACTCAAAGAGCAAACCGGGGCTCATGATTGGCCTGCCGCAGAACTTCCGTCAGATCTCGTCCATCATCGACGTAGACATCTTACCCGAGACCCACCGACGCGTGCGACTCCACAAGCACGGCACCCACAAGCCACTGGGGTTCTACATCCGAGACGGCGTCAGCGTGCGCGTGACACAACAAGGCGTGGAGAAGGTGAGATCTGCTGATATATACTACGCTTAACTGTTGTTGTTCTCGTCTACAATGGGAGAACAAGACATACATAGCTTCTTATTAAGAAGCTGTACTAGAGAAACTGAAAATGCCAACCTGGTTTTAAACACCAAAGATGGACAGTATGCTGTTAACGGTGATGTGGTTTCATTACTGTTAGAACACACTAGACCACATCCTTTCTAGTTCAGCATTTTTGTGACTACAACATTCTCTGAAATGTTTCTGCAGTTTATTAAAACAAACACATGACTACATACACAAAGAGAAGGTTACTGGTGTAATAATAGATATATTATATGTAATAACATGTCGCTGTCTGCGTTTGTTATGGATGAACAGAAGTAGCATCCAGTTTTCCTCTTCTCTCTTCCCGTAGGTGCCAGGGGTGTTCATCTCCCGCCTGGTACGTGGTGGGCTGGCAGAAAGCACGGGGCTGCTGGGAATTAATGACGAGATCCTCGAAGTCAACGGCATTGATGTAGCAGGGAAAACGTTGGATCAGGTAGAGTTGGTGTTTGAACCCTCCATAGAGACAAGGGGTCCGTTTCAAGGAGGAGGTTCAACAAACTCTGAGTCCAACCCTAAACTCTGAGTTTTGGGTTTCAGAACAGCTGTTTAGATTTGGTTCAACTCGGAGTAGGTTGACTCAGAGTTGAGCGCGTTGCATTGATTGCTGCATGAATGGAGCCATGATACGAGTTACCATGGCAACGACCACAAACAATCGGTCGCATACGACACCCCTACAAGACCTTGAGATTCACAAGCTCAATGGGAGCTGGATGGCCATATTTAATCACAAGAATACAAACTGGTCCAATGGTATTGACCCTATAATGAATTTTATTCATCTTTAATGGCTCACTGGTTTGTGTCCAGGGAACAAACCCGTTTAAAAGATGTTTCACACTTTCCTCACGGCTCTGCATACAGTAGCTTTACTAATATTCTCCATCCTGTAAAGGAAACGTAATACTACACAAAGAATGTGTGAGCATGTCCACAATGGGGGACGTTAGATATATGAGGACAGTGAGGTTATTTGATGAACTGTGAAGAAAAACTATACCGTTCAAACAACAACAGTTATTTGGAAATGACAATATATCTAATCGGGCCTCAATATTCTCTCCTGAAGTTTAACACCCTGTGAAGTAAAACCGCTTCTTCATCAACATGATCGTCCAGAAAAGGACATCCGTGTTCCAGGGTTAGGTTAGGTCAGGTTAGGCTCAGTTACCATATCGACTGACCCTGAGCTTTATTTACCTCCCTTTCTGAAAGAGACAACCAGAGTTTCCCTCCTCAAACTCTGAGTTTATACAAACACGCTTCTTCAAACGGACCCCTGGTTCTGTTATGCTGGGTTATCGAAAGCTGATCATTTATTTTTAAACCAGTTTATAAGTCTTCATTATTATTCAGGTTACAGACATGATGGTGGCAAACAGCCACAATCTCATCGTGACCGTCAAACCGGCTAACCAGAGGAACAATGTGGTGCATCGCGGGAGCAAAACCTCAATGGGAAACTCTGTGAGCTCAGCTGGGTCCAACAACTCCGCCCAGTCACATGACTCACCAAGCCCCGCCTCTCAGAGCAACCCACTCACCGCGAGGTAAGACGTGCCCATAGCAGAGGGAAATTTTATTTTATTAAACCAACTATTGCATAATCATGATTTCCCCTTTGTTTGTTGTTGCTTAGCAACAGCATCGTTGAGGGCGACAGCGATGACGACGACGGCGATGACGATGGAGACCTCATCCTGGAGAGCGACTGCCTGACGCCCTTTGACTCCCATCTGGTAACCAACAGCAACAACACTAACCTCAACAGAGACTCGCCCGGCGGCATGCTGCAGGACCCGGCCGGGGCTCGGCCCCTCCCACAGAGCGTCTCTTTGCCCAGTAGCGTCGCAGCGTCCCTGAGCGACAGCTCGGCCGAGCTGTCCAATCACAACGGAAATCCCGCCCACATGTCTAGTACCAGTCAGGAGACCATGAGAGAGGACGGCAACATCCTGACATTGTAGCCACGGCAACACCGACACGCCGCCTTTGATAGTCGGGCCCATGGGATGTGACATCCACACGGTGCCGTTACCAGGACAACGACAGCTGGCACCGCAGACATACGGAACAGTTCCGCTAGCTTCTTAGCGCCAACTCTCCTCGGAGGTTTGGGGGCTTTTACATGTCTGCACTGAGGTAATGAATAGAGAAAGAAACATAATATATAGTCAGTTGAAGGAAAAGATTTAAAATGCCATAATGTATTAGCCAACCTGTGTAGGCTTATACAGGGCAGAGGGAAGGGAGAATGTTGTAATTGCTCCTTTCAAAGCCACACGTTGGTTTGATGTCGACACAGTGAAGAAGAATCTCCTCCTCACAAGCACCACTATCATCTGGAGGAGAAGTCACTCGTTCACCACAACGCGTACAAAGTGGAACCTTCAGGGCTCGGGTTTCTGCCCGCAGAGCTCCGACGCTTTGCTAGTTCCTCGACTTCGCCCACGTCTGTTTGCCTTTTTAGAGATTTGAATCAACACAAGCAACCTTTTTTTTATTTGACCTTTCAGTCGCAAAATGCAATCCATCTGCATTCATCTACAAAGGAACACGGCTGGTTGTTCACCGCTGCTTTATTCTTTATGTTTCTTCAAATCCCTGTCGACACCTGAAGGCATCAGCACGTGGAGGATTCAGATTTGAATTTGGACCAATCAGAAGGCAGCAGTGATGTGACTAACTCAGGGTGTATAATTAATCCCACACACACTCTAATCTATATTAGACTGCTTGTTGCACGATATTTAAGACAATGATTGACTGGTTGAAACCAGTTTAATATGAAAAAAATTTGCAATACTTTTTTAAATTTTTTAAATTAAGATTTTTCTTCTCTTTGATTTATCTCATTGGTTTGGTTTTTTAATATGTCTAATTAAAAAAGAAGAAATCAATTACTGTAAAAGGGGTGATTGTTGTCAGGCCAAGATACAGCTTCTATAGCTGTGAATCACAGACATATAATACAATCGTTATTGATCAATTTACCAACATTCATTCAGAGAATAGGATGTGGAGGAAATTGAAAAAGTGTGTGCTCCCAACTTGGTCACACGTGTGTGTGTGTGTGTGTGTGTGTGTGTGTGTGTGTGTGTGTGTGTGTGTGTGTGTGTGTGTGTGTGTGTGTGTGTGTGTGTGTGTGTGTGTGTGTGTGTGTGTGTGTGTGTGAAGCAGATGTAGCATCTCCAACCAAACTATAGCTCCTCGTCTGCTGCTTCTGCACCAAATAAGGACGGTTTAATTAGCTGTGGCCAAAGTTCAAATATTGTTTTCAGCAGAGCTCCATACATTACAATCTTAAAAGTACATTTGAACTATTTCTTTGATAACACAGCATTACCATAGCAACGAGGTGTCATTGTTGGTGTTTTGGTTTTGTGACCGCAACATTGCGTTCTCTGCCATTTTGTCTGATTACGTGTGAATGCATCACGAAGCCAGAGCCTTCCTCTTTAAACAGCCGGTAATACGCTGGAGGTCTTTAAGGTCCTTCCAGTTCTTCTAATGCTGTCAACCACGACGCACCCACGCACGCACGCACACACACACACACACAGAAGCTTTTTTATTTTGTTTAAATGTTTACTGTAAAATAGAAGTGTAAATGTGAGCAATGTGAGATTATGAAATAAGGGCGATCTTTAGTAAATGCTAGATGTTTTTATAATGTGTGTAAAATATGGAAAGTATTTTTCTTATTCTTGTACTTTTAAATTGAATATGAGAGTAGACGGGGTAACGAGATGAACGGTGTGTGTGTGCGTCTCAGCTCGTTGCTGAATGTGCATCCATATGCACACCGCGTTCTCTTTGAGTTATGCGTCTCCACAAGATGAATATAAAATGAAGGATGTCTTTTATTTCCTGCAAAGACGGGATCGAATGGATTCTGAACGGATTGCATGCTAAATGTTCCATGATATTAATGAGAAGCCTGGAATATTTCCCCAAACTAAATGCTACCGTCTCAAACTGTGCACAGTTGTTCCGACGTTCCCCCCCCATGCGTCTGATGGGCCTTCAGCATAGTTGGTCCACTTGGTTTGATGTGATGGAGCTGTGCTTCTGAAGGAAAGCATTGAATTAAATGGGTTCCTGGACCAGTAGGAGGCCTGAGGAAGGTGTTGGCATGTGGATACAGTGAAGTGACCCGGGCCCAGCTGACATGTTCTTTAGCACACGCCAGCATTAATGAAGCAGTGAAAAGATCCAGAGGGGTGTAGCTTAGCTCAGCATGGATAATATGATTAGCTCCTCCCCTAGTTTGCTAAATAAAAACCACATTGTAAAAGAACTACTTCCTGACCAACCATAGAATGTAATTCTATGTAACAGAAAGTCATTAATGTTATGAATGTGTTGGGAGTCACATGTCTGTCCTGTCACAGTGTCTCTGAGACCTCTGCTACACAAACACTTGTTTGGATGCATTCAGCACTTTTTGACAGAAGTAGGCTGGTGGTTTCGTGCTAAGCTAAACATGTCACCCTTTATTTCTGTACTTTAAATGAAGGTCATGAAGAAAATACGAACCCGTGCGACTAATCTGCTTCTTCAATTACGCTTGAATGAAAACAGTTACAATCGCAGTGCTGAATACACGGTCAACTTAAAAATGTGAAAGAATTCAACAAAGACGGGATAAAAGGATAAAAGTTAATGTTCATACAACAATAAAATGACCCGGTTATCTTAACAGGAGAGTTTTGATAAATAAAATAAATAGTTTGTCATGTTTACTGATAGACATTTTGACTGGGTTAGGCTCTATGATCTGGAATAACGTGGTGCTTCCCTCACCTGACGGTGCAGCGCTGTGTCCCGAGGAGTCGCCTCCTAATTGTGTCTCTAGCCCATTTGATGACGATGATGATGATGGTGGTGGTGGAGGGTCATGTGAGTGAAGGTGTCCTCCTTAGACTGTAGAAAACAAAGGAAGTGCCTTTTATGAGTGAGGACATGAGGAACATGGACATACTTCTGGTTTCTATAGGAGTAACTAAACTGTGAATGTCATCTAAAGATCAAATATAATGATTATAGAAAATAAAATATTATTAAAAAGTGTGATTCTATTTCGATTTTGAGATTACTTTTCCTTTTTTCTTTTATGCCGATCATTCTTTTGGTTTTTCATTCTTTTGTCTTCGTTAAAAAGTTTCACAAGTATATCTACATGACGCTGAGATGGATGCATCTGATATTTGTCTTTTGGGGGGAGGAGAGGAGGTTGGGGGGTAAGAATCAATCAGCCAAATACCATTACCACTTTTTACAAGGTTCAGTTCATCTGTTGACAAATTAGAGTTGAAATATTTTGCCCCAATGGAGAGAGGGCTTCGACAAGTTGAATAAGATTCTGGGGATTAATCATCCAAATGTCATGGATTGTGAAATAGTATTAGCAATTAAAATTGAGTACATCTGTTAAATGGATAGTTGGTGCCGGTTTCATTTTGCTTATCAACTCTATTTATTTACTAATGATCGATGGGGGCATTTGGTGTATCTTTCGGTGCAAAGCTGCCCAGATTATTATGGGATGTGTAAGAAGTGTCTCCAAATTAACCATGTTGTTTACATCAAATTCCTACTCTCTGTAATGAAATATTAAGAATGTAAAATGAGCCATTCTAGTGCTTTGTTTCAGAATGATGAAGTTGGAGGACTATACATCTGCACAGGGTCACTAGCTGGTGGCCCCCCTGAGGTCACATTGTGGCGGGGGTGCAGTCGGAGAGCAGCCTGAAGGTCGCTGGTTCAATGTCACAGTGTGCCTCGGGCTCCATCACCACCTCTGCATGGTAGCTCCTGCCATCAGTGTGTCAATGAGTGAATTATGTCAAGTGGTCTTTGAGTGGCCAGGACACTAGAAAAGAGATTTAGAAGTACAGACTACTCCCCATTTCTTGGGGAGAACTTGTTATTAGATTGGTGTCCTGTTTCGAGCTCAGGAATTAATAACAATTTGACACAAACCCATACGGGCTCTGCGCCTTCGGGGCATGAAACTCTATACGAAACCAAGAAGAACAAACTATAGAGACTCGTCAGCCTCTCGTGGGAGAGGTTTCTGCTCCAGGGCTCCTTTTAGGTTCAGGCAACACATCAACTCCGGTTTGGAGAAATATTAAGATGTGGGTCCAAATGAACACGATGAAAACGCACAACAACAGCCACCACACCAAAGAGTGTCTGAAACTCGCATTCTCTCTACTGACCATCAGAGGACGACTCCTCTGGTTGAATAGAAATCTAGGAGAAAATCTTCTCTCTCGGTTTATTCCTTCATTAAAGCCGCAGACCTAGTTATTGTGATGTCACAAACTTGTCATTTTCTCATAGGGTTCAATAACATTTCTGAATCCTCTCATTTTTTTGTAATTACTTTTTATTGACTGTGTGGAGTCTGCATGTTCTCCTTATGTCTGCGTGGGTCCAGGAGCTCCGGCTTCCTCCCACGGGCCAAACACATGCTCTGGGGATCAGGTTAAATTTGCCCATAGGTGTGTGGATGTGAGTGCGATTGGTTGCTTGTCTCTGTCTCCGCCCTGCGATTGACTGGCGACCGATCCAAGGTGTACCCCGTCTCTCGCCTGATGGTAGCTGGGATAGGCTCCAGCCCCTCCTCCCCCCGGCACCCTGTATGAGGGATAAGCGCTGTGTAGATGGATGGAGGGATGCTTTATAGATTTTACAGGTTTTGTTTCACCAGGAGAGAAGCTGAAGACTTTTTTTTTTGCAATTAAAGGTGTCACCCCCTGCTGGTCGGGGGAGAGAGCATCATCGGCTTCACTTTGCAGAACTGGAGTTTGCCTCATTACATTACATGTCGCTTTTATCAAAAAGCGACTTACAATAAGTGCATTTCCACATAGAGATACAAACTCAGAAGAACAACAAGTGCCCCCTGGTTAACTCAGACCTCCTTCAAGGTGACCCAGGGGTTAAGTTTATACCTGGCTCTCTCCCAGCTTTCCTGCCAAAAAGAAAAAAAAGTGATTACAGCGTTGTTCCAGGAATGTGATCAGTGTGAGCAGAGGTGATATCCATTACGGGATCAGCTAAACCAAGCAGCGCTGTTTGTGGAGCTGAAGGCTAACACAGGCTGTTTTTATGGTTGAAGGAGGTTGTGGAGAGGACAAGGAGAGAGAAACCGGGAGCTCATAGTGTTCACATGGAAGTTCTCTTGCTTCAATTTAAAGTTGGTGTGAGACATCTTTCAACCGGTTATGAAACATTCAACCGCTGTTTGGCCTACGTAAGTGATCCAGACCTTCAGAAACCCCTCCCGCTGGGCCTTTGACATTCAGTGTGGAGGTGACCTTCTGTTGGGTCAGGAGCGGAGTTTCTCCTCACCGGGGGCCCACACTGACCCCACGGCCCCTGTGACACAGTCAGACTCGTACCAAGAAAGACCCCAATGTCAGAAGGTTCTTGCTCATTCTATCACGTCACGTGTTCATGCCCGAACCCTCAGGGACTGACTCACCTGGTAGAGGGACAGGAGTGTGTAGAAAGCACTAATGGGACAGGACATTTAGCAACGCACCTCGTTACCATGACGACGTCAGATTATATAGGAACTTTTTGCTCCCTGATCTGAACGTCTTCCAGGCTCCTCACAAGTGATTATTAATTTACTTGTTAAATGGACCGTACATGTATTTGTCTTTTCTACTTTTACAACCACTTTTACCCAAAACGTCATCAGTCACCCATTCATTCACCAACGACTTCAGTCACTGATCCCAGCTTAGTGTCTGGTCCTTTGGTAGAAGGACGACCTGCTCTCTACTGAGCGGGACGTAATCCTGTGGCTCTAGTAATTCATTGTGATCCGTGGTCAAGTTGAGGGTTAATAACTTTTTATTTAGCTTTGAACTAGATTGCTGTCTTTGTACTTTTGACCGAATGATTTGGTTTTCTTCATCCATATGTTACAGGCTTGTTAAACCGGCCGTCATTGTGGACAGTAACTAACATTTCAGTTTTTTAAATAAGAGACAACTGAGGAAACCTGGGCACTAATTGGTTGGCAATGAGACACAGAGGACTTTAAAGACACATATGAGGTACTCTGCTTTGTACGAGATACCGAGAAAGCCGTTTGTATGTTTCTGTCTAAAGAGACCGGCGTGTAAGATCCGGAGAACCCGGCGTAAGCTCATTACAGAGGCCAGCGGAGGTGGCGATGTCATCAAGTGAGCAGAGGGGCCGTACTGTCGTCCCAGTTATTGAGCGTCTGTAGTGCCAGGTCCAAACTTCTAAGTAAACAAGTCTGTACTTGAAGGCTTTGTGTAATAAAATCTCTGTATTATGACAGGCAGAACACAAGTGTCTTTGTTTACATCTCAATGCTTCCGCTGGTCACCCCCTTGTTCAACAACACATTGCAAAGAATTCTGGGTAATTCCCTTGGACAAAGGATGGCCAGAAAGACACCACATAAGTTCAATCTAGTGCTTTACACTTAAATTGAGAAATATTCCTTGAGGTGTAAGGTTGCAACACATGCTTTTTTGTCTTCCATCTCATACACAGAGATTCTGATTATTTTGCTTATTCACCATAAACGGTATGAATAAACAACCACAAATATATTACACCATATGTCTTGCAATGGCTTCATTCAAATACATATGAATACAAATGAATATTACTGAGCTCGATGACATGAGGGGTCATTATCAAGAACACCACAACGGCTGCTGCCTGAACGTGACACACTACTCGATCACTTCCCTCAGGGAACAGAACAAACTCTCTTTTCTTACCTTACACCAAAGAAAATAGTATATTTAAATGAATTGTTGTACGTATGAACGTGTCCATATCGAGCTTCCGTCTACAAAAAATGATGAATAAAGGATTGACACAAAGTCTCTTTACTCAACATATACACATATCTGGTTGATTACTTCATCTGGTGATTTAGGGAGGAATTAAGAGAAAATATTATGGCTAACATCATTAGTCCCATACAGGAGACGTGTGACCATCAGGTGTTCTCCGATCAAATGGCCCCCTCTAGTGGTGATGAGGACCCACTGCAGCCATAGAGGTCAAGACAGGAAACGTTTAAAGACCGTCTCCCAACATTTAATCAAAGCATTTAGGTTATTCTGTTGCTAAATATACAGCAAGCAGACATCTGTACACAAACAGTAATTCAAACGTGACTGTGCAACGAGGAAACTGTAAAACAGAGTGAAACATTCATTTACTGAATACACAAAGGCAGAGCTTTCACAGTAGGCTGCTGGTGTCCCTTTGGGCGTTGGCACCACATGTGTCTCTACCTGACACACCTGATAGAAAGTGGTCTGCTGTTGAGTAAATTGTGTGTGTGTGTGTGTGTGTGTAAGGGTTAGTGTGGTTCCCAGGTGTAGACAGGGGGACTCTGGGTGTCTCATCTCTCCTGGAGGTAGTGGATGAGGACTTTCTCTGACCTCACGATATGTCTGGGTTGACTGATATCCGGGGACTGCAGCTTTTGGATGCCTGCAGACACACACACACGCAAGATTTAAGTCGTGTCACCATAGTAACAAGTGACCCCAAACGACCAAAAAGGAAAACAAGGCCACTTGGTACACAAGTAAACATTGGCATGAATGCTTCTTCGCTGACAGTATTGTACAACGAGGAATGAGTAGAGCGACCCCCTCCCCCTCCTGATGACATTATATGGTGCTTTGCTTTATTGAACTTCCACACTAGAGTACTCTCGTAACCATTGATTTTCTCTCCCCACAGAATTGAAGCATTTCCGGCTGGAGTAAACAGAGTTGCTCGCCTGGCAAAGTTTTATGGCTGTGAAAAGGTTCATTTACCCAAACTTCAAAAGAAAAGCTAGCACTTAAGAAGGAGAAGAATTAGACATCTACGTGCAGTGGATCATTTTGTAAGTTTGTTAGCTCCAAGCTTTAGTCAGAATCTTTGTGATGGCTGCCTAGTTCTACTGATGCAGGATCACTGATCATGAATCAGCAGATTGTCCAATAAGAGGCACAAAACATGTAAATAAAGAGAGTAAAAAAGGGGTCACCTCTTTAGACATTATACATTAGCAGATAGACACACACAAATACACTGTACATCTGTGTGTAGATATGCTTGCCTCCCTCTACACACGACAGAATATCCCTCCCGTAATTGTGCGACAGCCCGTTCGTAACCGGCGTACCTCTGAGCAGCGCGTACCAGCCCTGCAGACCCTGCAGACCCGGCTTCAGGACGCTGTGGTCGTCCTCCGACACGAACCTCCTGCCATCTGGGGTCAAGCACAGCAGAAGGTACGGTTACACTGACATGCTGAGGTGCTGAGACTGTATCGATGGGGAGAGACGTCTAACTGATGATTGACTGATGATTCACTACAGAGTGGACGACACGGTGGCCGATAAAGAAAATAGCAAAGTCATCCGGCATGGGAATTAGATTATAGATGTTTAAGATACCAGACGCTGTACAGAAACACACTCCCTCTCTGCAGCACTTTGTCAAAGTTCACTGAAATCCAAAGGTTAGAGACTACTAGTATGTTCGGCCCAATGTTGGATAAATGTGTACAAAGTGACAGGGAGAACAAAGCATGTGACCTGAATATGTGATGTTAGCACACAACACAGACACAAAGCTTAGGGGTCACACTCACGTTTGCCCTTCAAGTACATCATGGACTGAGGACCCCAGTGGATGTTGAGCTGAGGGGAGAGATGACAACAATGAGACAGAAAGTCAGCAGAGAAGAACAGCAGCAGCTGGTGAGGTTTACCTTCTGTGGATGACAGGACCCAACCAACAGGGACAGGACCAGAGCACATGTCCAGACAACCAGGGCTTTGATCTGCTGCAACAAGAGCAGGCAAACACAGGTGGGATGAGCTCCCCAAGCAGCACACACAATTACAACATCCATGATGCAATGTGTTGAATGTTCACGGCCTACACATTCAGACAATGACTCAGAAACTATGAATATTGAGCCACTAATCAATCAAACTAGACTTAACTCCTCCCTAAGGCCGCATCTCCCTCAACTGTTAAAGGAGTAGTCGGGAGTTGGATCAGAAGTTTAACTGCATTTCTAAATAGATTCTGTGGTTTTCACATAATATACAATTTTCTTCCCTAATTTGGCAAAAACATCCCTCTTTAGTTGTGCACTAAAAAAATATGAAAAAGCTCCTTGAAAAGCCACATGTGTTATTTCAGAAGAAGTGAATATTTTATAAGGGATACACTCCCAATTTCAAACTCTTGCTTCTAACCTGTGTGTGGTTTTAGTAAACGTAGTGCAAGTTCTTTTGGCGCTAAAAGGTCGGTCCAATAAATTGAATTCAATGAAATACTAAATGAATTTGCCTCGTTTAACAGCGTTTGAGTACACGTACACAGAGAAACACAGAGTATGTTGATGTGCACACAGACACTCCCTGCATCCCGGACACGATGTGTGAAAAATAGAAAGCGGTGGTGCGACACGTGCTCTGTGTGACATGAAGGGAACACAAAGGTGCAGCCTAAATAACCAGCTAGAAGGGCAACGTATTACTAGGTGCCATGTTTTCATAGCTCGACTTTACATGCACATCTTGGATAATATATTGTATAATATTTTGTAGACAAAATATTACCCCTGAGTCTATATTAAGTGTCAACGTTGTATGATTGTCCTTCCTGCTCCGTATTGAAAACATTCCAAAATAGCAACTGTTGTTCAAATTGTCTAATATTTATTTCCATTTATTTCCAACACTTGTATTCTTGTAATTGATGAAACGATTTCAGAAATAATTTATGAAAAACTAAATGTTTCTGGTCACAGCTACTCTAAGACCTGCATGTCCCACCAGTTTAAAATGCTTACTTTGTTTCTTCTAGTAATGTATACTATAGAATAAATGATAAATCAATAAAGAAACTGTTTACTGAAAGAGAGATTGCATGTATATGAAAACAAATAAGTCTAGTTTATTAGGAATGAAATGATCAGTGTATGGCTATTCATTTTAATTTGAGTCATATGAAAGTGATTGCATCATTAATAATCATTACACTATGATTCTAGAGTATTCAATCAATCAATATTTAGACAAAGAAATGAATTAATATTTTTCTACAGCAAAACAAATTTACACAAATTGAATTCAACCAAATGCATTTCAAAACGTAGATTGCAATAAAATTCCAGAAAATAAACCTGTATAAAACAACATCAAAATGCAGAAAACCAACACAGAAGTTTCTGTAGAACAAAAGGTCCACTTACCATATCTGCTGCAGTGGGAGCAGCGTGTGGCTCAGAGCGATGATCCGGGCGACTTATATCGCCGTGGTAACAGGTTCGATTGTGCTCCCCATGAGGAACGGCAGGACTCCTGTTTACTGGAGGTTAAAAAAAAACTGCACAAAAACACAGGCTGACGTCACGACCGTGATCTGCAGCGAGGAACATCAATAGTGGGGCCCGCTGAGCTGGCCTTTGTGCTTGTGAGTGTGTGAGCTGTCGTCCCACTGAGTAACGGTATTAGCAAAGCATTTCACGGTGCTGATGTTTTTATTTCCAATAGAGGTTTCTCAGTACCACGAATTAACCTCATTTATGAAAGCTCTTACAGTGAAGCATCACTGATATGATTCTCTGCAGTCCACAGCCTCCACCATCCAATCCGCATAAACTGGACTGAGTGCAGGGCCGTACATGGAGACGAAGGTAAACAAACATATTGGAGAAACTTCACCAGGCGGCTTTTAACTGCTCCAGATGTTTGGATAGACCTTCTCATTCAATCCAATGAGAAAGTGTGTCCAAAATTTGGACTATTACCGTACTTTAGATGAATATACAGCACTGCTTTGAGTCCTGTTTATGGGATGGATCCCAGTTTGTGTTTGTGAACATCAGAGGATCCCTCTCCCTTGGACAATGAAAATGGATGTCATGTGTAGGAACCTTTTCCCCATGGAAGGGTTTTCGTGTTTTGGGGAGTTGTTCCTGTGTCAAAAGTCTGAATGTGAAAAAAAAGATCTGAGTCTGAAAAGTCAGTTTGGGGTTTGGCATCCACCAACCTGAGAACTTCTGTTTAGTCAAAGACACTTCTACAAAATCTAGATCTAAAAGCGGCTCATTGTAATCCATCGATTGATTATACACAAAATCAGTTGTGATGATTATATTCCAGTAGATCCTCCTGAATCCTACACTCTGGGCTTAAATAAGCAGATTGCAGTGTATTCAAGACAGCATACATCGAAAATGCAAGAAAAAAGCGTTTAATGTTTTTTACCTCAACAGGCGGACGTATCTCCCAAACAGTATGGAGAAGTCTTTAAAGCATTTAAAAGTGCAGAAAATAGAACTCAAAGAATAAAATATGAAATGGAAGCAGAATTACTTCTATATATTGTTCACACTTCAGCTCCAGACCCTTAAGGTTGGAAGCCAGTGAGACACCAGCTGGGTTTTCTTATTCCTATTTATTTAGGAAATTAAGAGTTTAACATTTCTCAGAACAGTGTACAAATATTAAACCCAATAAATAAACTGATAGACCTGTTCTAAAATGAAGCCACTCATCTTTGGCTCAGCTGTTTTTTGACCCTGAGAGGACTCTCACAGGTGTCACTTTGTGTCCTTCTTAGACGCGGCCTTGGCGATCTGTGCGAGACAGTATCCGAACTCCTCCAGCACCTGGAGCTCCGCGTGCACGCCGCCGCCGCCGCCCTGGGCCTCGCTCTCAGCCTCCTCGGCTTTGGCCAGCAGACAGCCGCAAACCGCCTCCACCACGGCCACAGTGATCACGGAATCAGGCGATCTGAGCGCACACACAGGGCGGTGTAAGAGTGTAACATACAAATCGCCACTTCAAACACAAGAAGTGTCCGTAGTCGGCGGGTAACTCGGCTCTATGACCTGTTGGAAGCATTCAAAGGGAATCGTCCTTGTATATTAAGCAATCCTAACTACATTTCCTGGGCTGAGTTTGTAGCTACAGAGCGATCCTCTTAACTATTAACGCCGTTAATAGATTTGTCGCGGAGGAGACGATTCATTTTCTTTGAGAGAAAGACCATTCTGTAATAACACATCTTGTGTTTGCATTCTAACAGCTGTGACTGCGAGGAGGGGCCCGGGCCCTGCTCCTTGGGACTCACTTGCTGAAGACGTCGGCGCTCTTCTCTTGGGGGGCCACATCGGACACTTCGTCGTAGTTTCTGCAGCCAAGACACTTACAGCTGGAGGTGCACATGATGTTGGCCTGCACAACCGCACAACTCACTCATTACTACTTCATCCATTCATTACAAATGGATTCAGCCAATACGAGTTTCTTTTCACCGTTCATGTGTAAATACGATCAAGTGTCTTTCTATCTGCTGGAACTAAACACCTAGGTCTCATAACCAGGAAATAAAAAAGAGAAATGAAATGTCGACTAACGTTTTTAATCAAATAGGTAAATTCACTGACGGTTAAAGAAAACGTTTCAAATACCAAACAAAGTACTCGCACATCTGAGAGATCTCAAATATCAAGAAATCAAATATGTCAAATATGAGAAATGGAGTTTCAAGGTTTGTGCTCAGAGGGAGCCGTTAGGAGCTGAGTGGCATTCATCCACATCCACTACGGCATTAACATTAATATGCAGCCCCTCAGTCTGGATACCATAGGGATCGGGGCTCAGCTTTGCCTGCAGTTTCCGTGTATCACACAATTGATTTCAAGCAAGAGTTAGTATAACGCCCTATTGATTTGTAATGAGCCTTCAACCTGGACTTTATTGGTGTGTGCGTGTGTGAGCACCTCGTAGCACTCGCAGTAGTTCTTGAGGCAGCCGGAGCGTTTGCAGCTGCAGCCTTTGTCTCCTCCTTTCATCCCACCGGTCATCTTCGACCTGAAGGCATCTGGGTTACGACCTAAACACGACTACACGAGGACAGGAGCAGCAACGAGGACATTATAAGTACAGGTAGGATGGTTTTAAACACAGTCCTGGGTCGGGGTGGCAACGGTTCTACAAAAGGAGAACATTTTGCATTCTGTAAAGCTCAGCCATAAGACAGAAGTCATTCCTGAAGTGAGCGTTGTGTTAAACAAAATGCTTTGTATCGTCCATAAGTGGGATTTCTGTTTTGTTTTCAAAAAGCTCTGTATTGTAAAAACCCCGTAAGACACGTAGATGGCACTTTTAACTATTTGTGAGAAGCTCTGATTTGGCTCAAATGCCAATTCTACTGGATAGGTTTTACTCTGATGTGAAACAATGTGTGTAAGAATAAATAAGTAGAATTACATTTTCGTGAAGCGTTAATAGACCTCTGGTGAGGTTGGATTAGGTGACGGCCGTGTTTTGTCATGTTGTTGTTATGCTTAAGCCTCTATGAAGTCAATGCGACTCGACACACTGTCCTCACAAGGGTAGAAAAAAACAAAAAGAGGCACAGCGGAGAGCGAGAGGCAGCATGTCTCCAGTAACTGCGCTGATGAAGCAGATCCGGTCCTGGCTCAAACAACGATTAGACTCCATCGATGCAGTTGCCACGTCTCAGCGTGTGACGCCCAAACACTCGATGGAGCTCCGCCGCGCGGCACCAGCACACACGCATACGCATCAGCAATAAGTTGGTCTTCACATCTGATACTTATTGGGTAATCAAAGTATCACTGGTTATGTTTTCGACTGCTATTTACGTCCCCAATTGCCAAAAGTCACACAGCGTTTCCAGGATAGCCTTTTGATGGATGTATTCTTCCCTGCACACTCAATTACTTAGCGCTTTCTTCTCTCGGTGGAAACACTGCCGGACGTCTACATTAATAGAAAACAAAAATGTGCAGAAGCGGGGATAAGAGCTAATGTGTTCAAGTCTTAAAACCACCAATCTCAATTGAAAAAGGTACATTTTTGTTGGTCAAAATGTCAACTTATTTGAAACAAAAGAAATACAGAAACGACACTACAGCAAAGTTTAACACAAGCCTGACTTTAACAGTTTAACTGTGACACTACGACAAAGGAAAAGACTTTCATTAAATGTTACTGCCCTGAGAAAAGCTAGTCAATGGTAAATTCCGGACTATAGAGCGCACCTGAATATAAGCCGCACCACCTAAATTTAGAACAAAAAAAAAGATGTGTACATATATAAGCCACATGCGGCAGTTCTTCACATTGCCGTCTCCAACGTCTCACCATTGATTCGTTAATGGCAGACAACCTAATTCAGCCACTGCACTGCCACGTAGCTAGAACGTATATGAAAACCTATATTTGACCTTATTTAGGCCTGATGAAACTTCCCTTATGGGAGATATTTGGTGGGCACATATTTTGCAGCCACATGCCATCGATCAAGGTTTATGCCAGACTCAGCGTAGGATTAAAGAACTTCAAAAATCTCAGTAATAATGAGGGTCTTAATTAGCCCTCAGTTTCCAACGTTGTGATCAGTCATCCCATATACTGTGTTTTCTACTTTAGGCTGTTTTACTCACGTGTAACAGTCATTACGGGGTTAATTTATTCTCACAGCTCCAAATGGAAGCCTTTCAGTAAATTGACACAGCATTCCGTTTGCTAAACATAAGCAAAGAAGCATCCCCAACCATAATCGCCTGGAGGCGCTTCGCTTCATGCTCTGCATCATTGTGGCAGTTGGAGCAGTCACAGTTTATGCACATCACTCCATTGGAGAAACACTCGCAGTAGCTGAAAGAGATACAAAAACATACATGCTAAACTACATCACATATCACACGTGTGTGTGTGTGTGTCGAGTCAGAGACAGCGTATCCACTTTACCGTATTGCAGCATCTCCATGAAACAAAGCATTAACAAAGACAAAAACACAAAAGTGAACCCTGTTCACCTGATATGCATAAATAACATCTGGCTATAGCCTCTCTGCACTCATTTTCCTCAACATAAAACATCTGACACCTTTTCATGCTGAACCAGCTTAAAATGCTTGCTGTATCAAACAAATAACAAAACGGGGCCACCCTTGATGTGATCGGTTGATTTGGACAATTTGACAGTTTGGTAGCTACGAAGGTTGCATCCTTAGCTGAATTATGATGGTCTTTTATTAACACCACAGACAATTAGTATGACTATCTCAGAGGACAATGCAATGTAATGAGGAGAGTCTTAATGAGTTGGTCTACTCACAGTTTGAGGCACTGGGATCTGGTGCAGTGACAGGGTTTCCTGGATTTCATCTCACACAAAGTGTCAGCGCTTCTGTAGGGACAAAAGAAAAGAAAACTGTATACAGACATTGAAATAATAAACAAGTTTACAATACAATAAATGCTGCAGTTCTGTTTATGAAAATAAACAGTGAAAAGCCTCCACTTAATCGTTGAATCTAGTTTAATTAACGGCACCAGCAAACAGAAAAGTTCAGTCTTATTTTGAAGCCACTGAGAGGCGTTCTGGGAGTTTGTTGTAAAGACCCCAGAACTGAAGTGATGTGATGCTTTTCTGGGTCTTAGTGAGGATTCGAGCTGCAGCCGTCTGATGGATTGACTTCTTACAGAGACATGTGAACACAGAGTTAGAATAGGCCAGTCTACAGAAGATGAATGCCTTCTTTTTCCAAATCCTATTGTGACCTCTAATCCATGATATATTCTTCCAATGATAATAGGCTGATTTTGTATTCAATTTTTAATTGACTGTTTTGATTGATTTCTGAATCCATAACTACAGCTAAATTTCCCACTTGGTTTGCTGTGTTTTCCACAAACGATTGGAGCTCTGACTTTCAATTGTCGCGCCTTGGCCCCAAAAACTATGACTTACAGTATGTTCTATTTTTGTGGCACATCCAATTGTTTATGTGATGAATGCATATACCCAACCCTTGTATGAGATTTTAGTCCAATGTGTGCATAGTTATGATATATACAGATAATTACTTTTTTATTTACATAAAAAAGTGGAAGTTAGTGGAAGCTAGTGGAAGTATGAAGATGTTGAACAGCTCCAGCATTGAACCTTGGGGAACACCATGTGTTATGTTAGTCCACTGTGATGTGAAATTAGCTACAGACACAAAGTATTCTTAGCCCTTTTTATGTTTAGTACTATGTCATGGTTGACTGTGTCAAATGTCACGTTGAGACAGAGATGCTCACGAGTCCCAAAGCTCGAGTCCGAGTCGAGTCTGAAGTCTTTCGAGGACGAGTCTGAAGTCGAGTCTGAAGTCACCGTGTGTTCGACTCGAGTCGCACTCGAGTCAGAGTCTCCAACTCGAGTCCCCATCTCTTATCAACGTCCCTTTTACCGTAAAAAAAACATACCAACAACTTTTTACTCCTCCTTTACTCTTTACTTAATGTTTTTTTTGTGGTTTTTCCCATAAAATGAAAATACGAAGCGTAGCCGCTAAACCGGAAGTACGTAGATTTTAACAGTAAGAATCGACGCAACCGTCTGTAATGACAGCGGTTACCAGGGTAACGAGGAGAAAAGTTCATGAACGGATATAAATAAATAATCCTGGTCTGACGGGATGTGTTAGCAGCAGTAGTTGACTACACACGCTGCTCTTGGCTCTGATATTTTTTGTCAACGTATTGTTTTGCTTCAGTGAGCAGAACAGAGACAGTTCGCAGAGTAAACGGTCCGCCGCTGGAACGCATACGTCCCGACGTCAGCGAACCGTCGGTCGGACCGCCAGCGGCACCAGCGGCACCACCGCCTTCCCGTCAGCGCCACCCAGCAGCGGCATTCGACATCTTTCTCGTGTGTGGCCGCGCGTGCGCAGCCAGCAATATGTGTCAATGTACGCGTTACGTAGGCAGGTAACGGAGGGAGCGATATAGCGAGCTCATCAGATTTTTCCTAAAATTAAACATTGTTCACGAGTCCCAAAGCTCGAGTCCGAGTCTCCAACTCGAGTCCCCATCTCTGCGTTGAGATCCAGGAATACTAATCATGAAGTCATGCCACTGTCTGTGTTTAAGTGGATGTTGTTGAAAATCTAAACAAGAACAGTCAAAGGTCTAATCGCAAGACATCCAAGCAGTTATTCATGGCCAAGAACTAGTTAGTAGGTGTAGTGTAGGACACTTTTTCAATTATTTTACCTAAAAAGGAAAGTTTTGATATTGGCCTATCATTTAATAAATAACTGCAGTTGTATGTGGGAGGAATTCAGACTTCCATGGCTGATAAAAATAGATTGTGTCATTGTATTTGAATTGATGTCATTTACAGGTGGGACAGATCATATCCTGTGCTTAGTGTGGAGGCATTTACTGCTTGTTTAATTTTGGTAATTTTATCAGCAAAAAAAAATGCTAGAGCCTGTTAGACGGTAGAAAACAATGCACGAGAGAATGGGTGAGAGAAAATATAACTTCATTTGAATATATTAATAAATTCAGTTGTCTGGTTCTATTTGCAGCACCCTTGCGGCCCTTACCGTGCTGGGGGGGCTTGAGGCGGCTCGTCTCTGGACTCATACAGGGGAGATCTCCTCTGCTGGTACTGGGGAAGGAGCATGAGGGAATAACAGTTATTCATGAATCGATCGCTCAGTGACTGTTGCGTCAACCTCGGTCACAAGCCGCACGGAGCACTCAAGGCCCGTACTCACCCCGGACAGTCGGAGCGCTCCCAGACTGCGGGGGGCGACGATGCAGCTAATGTTCATTCCACCCACAGGAGGTGCCTGGCATAAAATGTTTGTGGAGAACTCAGATGGCCCTCTCACTCGGGCCCTTTTTCAATATGCGTTCTTGTGTGGACTTTTGTTCTCGCCAAGTGAACGTCATCAGTCGCAGCCTGAGTACTGTTCAAATTCTAAAGTCCGCATCTGGCCGAGTCACCGGATGTGACTCCGCCCTCTCATTTTACCGGGAATGCATCGGAGCAGCCTTGTCTGTTCTTGTGAGAGCCAAATATCCCAGAATGCATTTCACCTCAGCAACGGGCAACAACGACAGGGGAAAATAAACAACTTCATGTCAAAGTTTTTAAATACTACTTTATTTAAGTAACGTAATGTAATTTTATGACTGAAGTTAGTTGTTAAAGCAACTTTTGTTTTATTAACTTTTATTTTTTGTTACTGTATCCAACCTCCTCCTCCTAAAATGATAAAGCTAATTATTTTATGACTGATTATATATATGGTGCTCAATATTATATACCATTTCTAATTTTAAATGAAAATGAGACAAAAGCTTGTTAATAGTAAAATATTTAAGTCAAAAACTAAATTCAAACGTATTAGCAAGACTAGCTGACGTGGTGAAGTCATCAAGACAGCTGCTGTTCCAAATGCAGAAATGACCGTTCTCCGTTCCCCGAACTTGCGAGTCACGACTCCCGAGTCTATTCTCGCGGGAACGCCAGTCCGTTCTCGCCGTCTCAGGTATTGAGAAAGGGTCTGTGACCACAGCTCCTAATCTCCCAGAGACGCAACTTGTAGGACAGTATGATTTATTGTTTGTTCATGCTTTACTTTACTTAGTGAAATGTGTCATTTAAATTAAGTAATGGAGTCTTATCCTAGGTTTATCTGAATTATTTTGGTTTGGTTTGAGATTTCAGCCGCATTTATTTATTATAACTTTAAGAAAGTGATTATCAAAATGTATTTGACTAATTCATGGGTTTTGCTTTGTGTTTGAAAGGTTATCAACCTGCTCTGTTCTGTCTGATCAACCAAACCACTCTTAAAAGAAATAAAAGATCATAAAATCAATAGTTCTCGAGTTGTCCTTTGCGTCCACCGGAGGGAAGGCGCTTTTCAAGTTTGGGCAGCGCCGTTGTCAGTCCGAAAAATCACACAAAACTTGACAGTGACGTTTAATATATAGAGCTGAGGCTCAAAGAAATGAATGAACTTTGAATATACCACAAAGACAGTTGACACATAAAAGTGGACCAAATTTTGGTTTCCTACCTGGCTGGGAATCCCCAACACTCTCATATCTGGTGAAGAAAAAAGAAGAGCGGATTACTACAGAGCACTGCAATTCAATTTAAACTATCTAAAGGGTAACCAGCTGTCACATAACATGTTGTCACAACATCTGAGTACACTGTTACTTCAACAAGGAGAAAACGTCCTCTTAGGCTGCGATTTTCCGGGGTGGTATGTGTGTGTCTGTGTGTGTGTCAATTCATGAAATTCGAATTTTCGGGTCCTTTTGTGTTGCTTGATTGTGCTCTTTTAGAGAAGGGTTGGTCAGAGTAAATTCTTTTTCATGACATGTCAAGAGTGTACAAAAAAAATAAAGCATCACTACTTGATAATCAGAACTGGTGTATTTCCTGTCTTTGGTCAAATAAGAAGCTGAATAGCTTTGTTGAGGTAAAGCCCATGCAACAGCTTTGACAACTCGTTCTATGGCTGGAAAAGCAATTGAAAATTGGCATGTGTGGAGCAGATCAAGCCCAATGGGGGAGTGTTCAATCTAGTTCTGGTGCTGCAGCCAAGAAGCTCGTGGCCTCGGTTACACTTGCATCAACAGAGGACATCAACGCGCCGTCTAACTGAACTTGTCCTCACCTTTCTGTTGACTGGGGGTCAGGGTGTGGAATACAGGCCGTACAGGCTCCACCCCTCCATCCTCAGCAACACCACAGAGGCCCTGCAGGGACGTGGGGAGACATGAAGGGCGAGAGTCGTTTAGTTCATGTGGAAAGGGTTCGGCAGCCCGTTTCTATAAGGGCTCGACTGGCAGAAATACCAAAGATTCTCTGTTCATGGCATTTCAAATGTGGGAATTTGCAGTTTGTTGGTCGTGTTCCTTGCAACTTTAAGTTGGACAAAACCTTTTTTGGTTTATTCTACATTTAGAAAACCAACACAGGAAACTGTAATGAGTTTATTGATTTGACTGATGTTTTTATAGATAAAATGATTTAAAAAATGTTCTCATGCATATGGTGTGAGTGTGCCACACTTATTATATATTGTCAAGTCTACTCATCACAACCTTTGATGTCCTTACCAGAAGTATTTTAAATATCTTACCTCTTAAATATCTATGGATGGTGTATAAAAGCACAGAATAAAAGCACAGAAATTGATGAGTTTGTATCCTTGTGGTTGAAATCCACTTATTGTTAGTCCCTTTAGATAAAAGCCAAATGACATGTAATGTAATGTCCATTTTGCTATGAGGCTACTCAGGATTTGAACTTCTATTCAAAGGTGGAGAGATATTTGATGGATTTTTCTGATGATGGTAATCAGAAAACAATCAGAAGTGTATTGCTACATATGTCAAGTAGGTGAGAGTGACCCTGGACTCTGATGTGCACGTTAAACGAGAGAAGCCAAATGATCGCCTGGTTGGTCATTTTTCCATTTTTCTGATGTTAGTCGCATGTAACGTGTGCCAAACATAAAACACTAGGGGACCAATGTTTTACCAAACATGTTTATATATAGTATTAAAAAATAGTGTGGATTTTGATTATTTAAGGATTTTTTATGTGTTTTGTGAAGACAACTTAATTCATTTCATCCTTTGCCTTTTTAACACCAATGGTATTTTATTGAACTCTTGTACAGTCCATGTCCCATCATCTTTTATGCAGTGACTTTTACAGATAGAGAAACTCATTCCCATCACAGCACGGTGCTAAGGCAAAGGCAGCACATTCCAACAACAAGGCATTGCAAAGTTGAATAATTTCTGTTAGAGGAACTGAATGTATTGTACATCCTTTACATTGTTCATTTTGTACACATGACATCCATTGCAGTCGGTCCATCCTGATAGAGGTATCCTCCTTTGACATTCTGCCTAAGGTTTCTTCCCTTTTTTCCCCATGGAGGGGTTTTCATTTTTGGGTTAGGGTTAATTTGTAATTCATGATTTTGCTTCACAAAAAGCCGTTAAAACCATCAAAACATGAATGGGATCATGGTCCCTCTGCTACCTACTGTCCACAACTGTAAATTTGGGATTTTTATATGTCAGATCTCTAAATAATAAAATGATCTTTTGTCTTAGGATTTGACCACTTTGGATAAATGAAGACTAATCAGCACAGAGATGTGGTTGTCTCTGGCAGAATGATGTTCTTTAATTGCTCTGTAATTGTATGACCTCACTCAGGCTAAGCAGGACCCCCCTCACTCAAGGGACGCTCCCTCCAACTGGTCATCCAAAGATTTCTCAGCCTTGATCATTTTAAGACAAAGAATATCTGTAGTCTATTCTATCTTCTACTCACACTTCACCTGTCCGACGCCTGGTTTTTAGCTTTATATCTTGGAGGCTGGTTTTCTTAGGAAAGCTTTTTTAACTGCCTTTCATTTCATCTTTCATTTAAACTAAGAGGAGGTAGTGCCCCTTTTAATCCAACCTGTCCTAACTGTCCTGGACATAGTTGCCTCCTGGAAAGACGAAGGGACATGTAGAACATCCAGGCCCTGGCTAAAAGAATCCACCTGGGCTTTTAAGAGCCTTTGGGAGATAATTTATGCAATTTGGAAAGATGCAAAGAGATTTATTTATTTATTGAGTTCAGGAAGCAACTTCTCCAACTGTAATTTAGCAAACTAATCTAATCCCACAATTATATTTAAGATA
The DNA here is from genome assembly GCF_949316345.1 of Pungitius pungitius. Lineage (NCBI taxonomy): Eukaryota > Metazoa > Chordata > Actinopteri > Perciformes > Gasterosteidae > Pungitius > Pungitius pungitius. The sequence continues at coordinate 7,957,636 of NC_084905.1, forward strand.
ATGGGATCTATGGTTGGCATGGTAGGCAGTTTGTAAGCGATGTAAACCGCTTGAAAAAAAAAAGGAGGAAAATAAAGTTAAGGATGCGTTAGGAGGCAGGTATACATCATTATTTCATTAACAAAAAAGTTAACTCAATTGAACATCTATTATTTTTTATGTTAAATGGATTGGAATGAAAATGTGTGCTTATGGTAGAACTCACAGGCTGTGTGAAGCGGGATGTGAATTCAGTCATTCCCTCCTGAAACTGCTGACAGTCCGCTAGCTCTGGCACACTGACACCGGCTAAAGGATCATGGAAGTCTCCCTAAAAGACACATCAAAACAAATAAGCCAGGTATAGGTTGGGTTTTAATGCCGGAAGATGTTTGAGCGACCCTGGAATCTCACCGGCTTCATGCTGCAGAGAATGCGTCCATTGGTGGACCAGGGAGCAGAAACAGAGTTGTGTTGGCCACCTTTCAGTGGACCAGGCACTGGGCTGAGAACACAAAGACCGCCTGAAGTCACTTAACCACTCTACATCCTCAGGCACCTCAGTGTCACCAAATGTGAAGTGTTGCTGCCACTGTAACACTGGTATCATTGAAGTTCATAAAGATTATCCAAATTAAAGGGAAAGAATCCCAGTGAAAAGTACAGTAGAGTTTTTATGATGCTTTCAGCAAAGTCAATTCTGTCTGTGATGCTTCACATCAACACCACAGGGTACCAAAGTCAAGACAAGCTGCAGATTGGCACATTATATCATTTGTTAGCACCTGCCATTTGGTGTTAGTCAATTAGTTCAAAGGAGACTGTAAAATGAATGTTGACTTACCCATTGATGAGGTGATGCTGACTGGGTTGGGGCTCCGGGAGGAATTCTGAGTAGGTCAGCTGACAGGGACAGTGGAACCTGCAATCAAGACCTTAATCTTAATCCACAAAAACTATAAATCCACTGTTGATATATGGTGAGACATTTGGTCATTTTAATAAGGAACCTTAAAGCGACAGGGTCCATAATGCCTGGCTGAATAGCCTCCTGGTGGAGATTAGGGTGAGAAAGAAGCCCAGGCCCGCTGACATCTGAAGGGGATCCGGCCCACACGGGGAAGGTCCATGCAGGAACATTGCTGTCAACCGGAGAGCTGCAGGCGATTGAAGAGGCCCGTTTGTTTCGCTCTGTGTCCAGCTCTAACGAGGAGCTATTCATCCCGTCAGCTCACAGGCCACCTGCGAAATGACACAGAACATATTAAATAACAATTCTGAATAGACTTTAATGAGAAATTCCATTTTTTTAAATGAAATCCAAGTGCATGTTACATTGCCATGTTGTAACTTGCTCTCACTTTGGCCGTTTCCTTATTATCGAAATCTAACGTTAGCATAAGTGATCTTCTAATATCAGATCCCACACATAGATTTTTGTTCAAGAAATCTAACCTATTAATGCTTAATGTATAAGGTATGTATATACATTCATAGCCATGTCCTTATTTTACAAACATGGTGATATGTATCTTCATGTCGCCCTCGGGAGCGCCCGTTACATTAGCTAGCTGTAGCCAGTAGCAATTTAACAGTACTTATTTGTGTTAATTACCGTTGGCTAGCAACATATTGACAAGACCTTTTTATTTACAGCTGGTAGTCTTAACGTTATACGTTGGCGGGTTACTGAATAAATTTAAGTTGAGGTAGCAGCACATGTAAATGATCAGTGGGGATGTTTATGCTGCACCTTCCTGATAATGTAAGCTTTAGCCTTAGCTGACATATGCTAGCTAAAGTGGACATTACTCTGGTAACCAGTGACGTGCTAGCTAACGCTAGCTTCACTTCTGCGCGTTCTCCTTTTCAAGTTAAGCTGCGGTGGTTTTGACACAAACAGAACAAAGCAGTAACACATTCTATCAGACGTCTTAACACTAAACATTTACGCTTGAGCTGCTTACTTACTTTAGTGGACGTTTCTGTATGGACGAATAAATGGAGCCTTTCTCTGCGCTTTGAAGTGCCGGAGAAAGTGGTGCCTTCAAGTGCTTTAGGTCTTTATTGCACGTGTACAGTTCCATGCACGGTCTACCAACATAACATTACACACATTCAACCTATTAATGCCAGAGAATACAACAATATAGGTAAAAAAAAATAAAACGCATATGAATATTACCATTTTGATGATATGATATCAAAATATCAAAGTATCAAAATTATCAAAATTGTTAGTATCAAAATGATGATACTAAGCGGGACACTGCAGTGTATTACAAACATATTACATGCACTGCTGGTGGTTCCTGCTCATGGCATTTTTTCTTTCAAAAAACATATGTGTTTTTAAATGCATTTCAAACTGCAAAACATACAATGGAGTGGAATGTAAAAAGTTGAATTTGTGAATATAAAATCTGGAAATGTTATTCAAAAATTGATCCATGTTCAAGTTTTTACCTTGCAAAAAAGTCCAAATATAACATGCTCATAAAATAATGAAAAATCTTTGCACAAAATAGGTTTTAAGTAATTTCCCCATAACTTCTAATATTGACAATGGCGAAACAGTTTCTAGTTCAAACACCCAATAAGAAATTAATGCTTAACAGTATAACCATTCATCTCGTGGATTGTAATGATGCGTAGTTATGTAAATGAACCGAGATTCATTTGAGACAAATATTTATTGTCGTTGGATTTCCCACAACTTGACCTCAGTGACGTGTCTTCATAGACTGGTACAACGCTGACACCTGGTGGTGAGTTTGTGAAACTGCATTATAGAGAGATAGTTACTCAATAGCAATGCAGTAAGAGGAAAATATTTCACTACACCCACTGACCTTTATACGCATGTTTGATCTTTGTCGATGCCTAATAACGAATTCAGTTTATTCATGATTCCTTTATTTTACACAGCAGTGAGGGGAATTAAGACATACTTGAAGTACAGCTGGTAGGGGTCAGAGGGCGGACCACGAGGGCTTTTACTGGTGATGAGTTTTTGGATAGCCTCAATCTCATCTTTGATACAAGATAAGTGCACTGTATATATTTGCAAGTAACGCGCTTTGAATAGACTATCGATTCAATGATGACAATTTTGCCTAAATGCACGCATATTTAAACTCAGTCTGAGGACATGATGGAAGATGGAGGCGCCAAAACTCGGGGCTGGCGCCCTGTGTGCTCGTGCATGAAGCCTCTTCTCTGGTTGGTGCGCATGTCAGGAGCCGTCCCGCCCGCTCCGCGGACATATAAAAGTGGGTTTGGCTTGTGAAGCCGCACTTTCATTTGTAGAATCATCCAACCATGAGCGGCAGAGGCAAAACCGGTGGCAAAGCCAGAGCGAAGGCCAAGACCCGCTCCTCTCGTGCTGGTCTCCAGTTCCCAGTCGGTCGCGTCCACAGACATCTGCGCAAAGGCAACTATGCGCAGCGTGTCGGCGCAGGAGCCCCCGTCTACCTGGCGGCTGTGCTGGAGTATCTGACCGCTGAGATCCTGGAGCTGGCTGGAAACGCTGCACGCGACAACAAGAAGACCCGCATCATCCCGCGTCACCTACAGCTGGCTGTCCGCAACGACGAGGAGCTCAACAAACTGCTGGGCGGAGTGACCATCGCTCAGGGCGGCGTGCTGCCCAACATCCAGGCTGTGCTTCTGCCCAAGAAGACCGAGAAGCCCGCCAAGTCAAAATAGACATGGCGCCCGCCATCTAGACCACAAAGGCTCTTTTAAGAGCCACCCAATCACACAAAAAGAGCTCTGATCCTCATATACTTAATGTATCGTTCTCCCTGCTTGCAATAAAGTTGAGTAACCGTGAGTCAACAGTCAATGATTTATCCCATTAGCCAGTTCATATGAACCCATTGAGGCCAACCTGAGTTCTCAATCTCGTTAATATGACGTAGATGTCTGTCATGTCGTGTCCTACTGTAAAGCTCAGTCACCTAAGCCTCGTAAGAAAGCAAATCAACCCGGAAAAGCCTGACTCTCTGAAAACACATGTGGAAATCAATGTCATAATATTGTTAATCATTTCTGTCACATGTATTGTTCATCATTTTGTTACATTACATTACATGTCATTAAGCTGACGCTTTTATCCAAAGCGACGAACAATAATTGTGTCCTCCTATTACCCACTCAGTAGAGAGCATGTTAAGAATAAGCTTCAAACAGGTTTGTGCGATGGTTGTTAAACGAGCTATGATCCTCATGAATTGATTCACAATGTTGTTCTATATGAATCTACTATTTCCTTATTATTATTATTACCCCTATTGTAAGTCGCTTTGGATAAAATCGTCAGCTAAATGACATGTCATGTTCATTAATTCAGTCTCATCAGAGAGTTCTGCTTGGAGGCAGTCTGTGTGGCGCATGCTCAGTATCACACAGATGACAACCAATTGTGTTGGAGCAACAGTACAGCGTAGTTTGCATATAGTTAATATATAAATACCGCCCGGCCACATCAGCTCCATTATCAGTCTGCAAAGAGATCCTGAATCATGCCTGAGGTTGTGAAAGCGCCAAAGAAGGGCTCCAAGAAAGCCGTGTCCAAGGCCGTCAGCAAGAGCGGCAAGAAGAAGAGGAAGACCAGGAAGGAGAGCTACGCCATCTACGTGTACAAGGTGATGAAGCAGGTCCACCCCGACACCGGAATCTCCTCTAAGGCCATGGGCATCATGAACTCGTTCGTGAGCGACATCTTTGAGCGCATCGCCGGTGAGGCCTCTCGTCTGGCTCACTACAACAAGCGCTCCACCATCACCTCCAGGGAGATCCAGACCGCTGTCCGCCTGCTGCTGCCCGGCGAGCTGGCGAAGCACGCCGTGTCTGAGGGAACTAAGGCCGTGACCAAGTACACCAGCTCCAAGTAGACCTCATCTAGAACACCGACCCAAAGGCTCTTTTAAGAGCCACCCACTTCTTCTAAAGATCATTTCCTGATGTTTCATATATCTGCAAGGCATACTAGAAATATGTTGTTTTAACATAAACACCATTACCCGTTTTGTATGGAATGCCGTTTTATTATATAACCCTAACCCAAAATTAAAAAAATTAATAGATACATAAATAACTGAAATTTACATTGTATATACATTGTGAAATAGATATTAAATACATTCAATCATTTCTGTATTTCACAATGGCACTTCTATTTCATAATGCCACATTATTTCATAATGGCACTGTATTTCATGTTCTTATATGCAAATCAGGGGGCGTGACTATCTCTCACATTCAGAACAGACAACAGAGCCGTGTGCAAAAAGGGCAGTGAAAGGGCTAGAAATAGGCTAAGTTAGTTGTAGCCTTCTTATATACAGTAGCTACTGTCTATGGTTGTAGTAGCAGATAAGGTAGTGGTTCATTCATTACAATGTCTGAGAAAAGTATCTCGAGCTAATTGAGAGCGGCTGCCAACCGATGGGATGGAAACCACCACCACCTACAACCAAACACCACCTAGAGCTGCCGAAGTGGGAACGGCAAGCCCTAGTATTTCCAAAAAACCCTCAATATGTGTCAAAATAGTATCTGCAGATAACCAATGTTGATCGATTTGATCTGCTAATGCTAGCATGCTATCTCGGAGCCCACCGATGTCTTCCATTATGTCAACACTCTCACACGCCCACGGCTCTGTTGTAGTTTTAATCACTAAACAGTTTGATACTGACATTGCCTTGTTGCCTAAATGTATACATACAAGGTTGGTTTGGTAACAGACTTCTTCAAAGATCCTCATCAAATGAGAATTAAACTTGAAGTGAAATAGAAGATGGAGGAGCCAGTATCTACTGAATAGATGTAAGAATTCGACCCTTTAATGAAAGTGGACATGTCGTTTTCTTCCTGTCCAATTTTTGTCTTCTAGTAAATGAGTAATTACTCATTTCTGTACATTGTAAATACAAAGACGCTATTGTCTCAAGTGATTGTCTCATGTTTTTGTATTGTGTTTGTGAGTTGAAGTACCTTAATTACTTGCTATAAAAGCAGGACTTCCTTTAATGTGGCTCTTATGGATGACTGGTGTGCTGTTAATATCTTAAGAATAAACAGTATGGGTGGAGTGAACTGCTCTTTAAGAGCCTTTTTATACTGTTTTGAGTCTCTACGGGTTTCTTGCCTGTGTAAAGAGTGATTTTATGTGATGTGTAAAACAAAAGAATATAACTGTATAGTTAGTTTAAAGCTGCGCAGGATGAGCTACAATCCAGCGTACTGATATCCATCTACACCACAGTCATGTAAACATCACGGATCACATCCTACTTTAGAGGAAATATACTTTGGATCTGATTTTTAAACTGAAAACTAGCTATCATGTTATTTGTATTAATGTGTCCAAGTCAAAAGATCTTCTCAACTTCTCAAAAATGACGCTGTAATGTACCACTGAACTGTTGTCATTGTAATTTATTCTTAATTGCCTATGAATTATAACAGACTTTAGGGTTTTTAATTACATTATCAAAGCAGCTTGACCTATGGCCAGAAAACTGGAATGTGTTTTCAAACACTGGAACCAAATCTTGTTGAATGCTGATATAAAAATACTTAAATTAATAGCATTAGTTATACCATTGAATATTTTGTGCTGACTTCATTCATCAACACAGTATATGTAAGATGTTATTGTAACATTTACATTTTCTAAAAAAAAGACCACCATGGTTTGTCAGTATATTTGATGTTTAAAAGTTGTAACTATTCATAATAAAACGTACTATTAGCAGAAGACCAGTTTCACAGTGAGCAGCAGTGATAAACCATGACCACCATCAGTGTGTTTGCTGCTTCCAGAATAACTCCAGTTTATTAAATACTAATCAACATCTGATGGTTGTTTTTACATTGAGACCCTGAACCAACACGTGGATCGGTTGGAAAACCACTTTTGCTGGAGATGTGATGCATTTTAAATACTTTTGTGAGAGAATTGAGTGTGAAAAGCCGCTGATCAGTGCTGTCCTCGGCGCTGAGTAGGTGAGGTTTGGAGGCTCCTGAAACCAAACACGTGGATCATCAGAGCTCTACGTGACCTGAATATGAAGAGAAACTAGTCCGCTATCGACTCCTCCACCTTTAGCCTTCACAACCTGATGCACATTTAGTTTTTGGTCTTTAATCAGTGAAGAGAAAACACAAGTGACTCGACTTTCAAACTGCGGGAGGAGCTGCTGGCTGGGTTGAGTCTCCACGGTTCTCATGGTGTGTTTAAGTGCAGTCCGCAGTTTGAGCTCTTCATCAGTCTCACAACTCTCAAGTCCTCGACAACACGAACGCACAACAACGGGACAAAATGGCAGAAGTAGCTCCAGCTCCAGCTCCAGCCGCCGCCGCGCCCAAAGCAGCCAAGAAGAAGGCGTCCAAGCCGAAGAAGGTCGGTCCCAGCGTCTCTGACCTCATCGTGAAAACTGTGGCCGCTTCCAAGGAGCGGAGCGGCGTCTCTGCTGCCGCCGTCAAGAAGGCTCTGACCGCCGGGGGATACGATGTGGACAAGAACAATGCCCGCGTCAAGACCGCCATCAAGAGCCTGGTGGCCAAGGGGACTCTGGTCCAGATCAAGGGGATCGGGGCCTCTGGCTCCTTCAAGATGAGCAAGACGACCGCCGACAAACCGGCAAAGAAAGCCGCTCCTAAAGCCAAGAAGCCCGCAGCGAAGAAACCCGCAGTGGCCAAAAAGCCCAAAGCAGCGGCAGTGAAGAAGGTTGTAGCCACTAAGAAGTCACCGAAGAAGGCCACGAAACCCGCAGCTGCAAAGAAGGTAGCCAAGAGCCCCAAGAAGGTAACCAAGAGCCCCAAGAAGGTGGCCAAGAGCCCCAAGAAGGTGGTGAAAAAGGCCCCCGCAGCCAAGAAAGCCCCCGTGAAGAAAGCTGCTAAGCCCAAAGCCAAGAAAGCTGCACCCAAGAAAGCTGCACCCAAGAAGTGAGCTCATCCTGAAGAAAAAGAAGCAAAGCTTCTATAAAAAGGCTCTTTTAAGAGCCACCAATCCTTCCTCAAAGAGCTGTTTCCTTTACTTAGGTTATTTACAGAAGACTTTAAGTTTATATTATATTTTACACTCAACCTAGGCTACACTGATCCGTTGAGGGACATCCAATAACATATACAGGAATAAAACAGATAAGCAAAATACAATTTATTCCACCTCCAGTAGAACGTCGATGTGACAAACGGCATTAAGTGATCTTTTCAAGAACCCATTATAAATCAGGAGGAATTATCAATTCTTCCAAAGTACTAATTACTGTTCCATTTCGAAATGTTTAACCCTCCTGTTACCTTCAAATCTACTAACACCTTTTACCATTGGGGTCAATTTGACCCCAGTGATTTAAACACAAATTAATTATAAATATATTTTTTCCCAGGTTTACGTATTTGGAACTTTATGCTAGTTTGTTGACAACATTAATAGCTCATTCAATTAAAAAAAAACCATAAACATCTGGAAATACCCGTTAAGCGACTGGAGAAATATGCAGATCAGAACAAAATTTCATTTATTTCATCTGTGGACAACCTGATTAGTTTTATGTTTATCCAGTTGTCCCCATTAAATTGGGTACTTACCGTTGTATTTCGATGTTGTCTAGAGATAAGGCATGTTTGGAGAATTCCAAAATACTAGAGAATAAAGAGGAATCAGGAGACCCGATAGACCTGCCATTTAGGATGTTTGAACTGAGAAGAGCAATTAGTAGGGCTAGACAAACAACACCAGGGAAAGATGGTATATGCTATAAAATGTTAGAACAAATGGAAGAAAATGCTCTGGGCACAGTGTTAAGACTTTATAACAGAGTTTGGGGAAATGGCCAACTCCCATCAGTATGGAAACAAGCTGTAATAGTGCCTATTCTAAAACCAGGGAAAGATCCGTTGGACCCGAATGGATACAGACCTATTGCCCTAACCTCTCACTTATGTAAAATCATGGAACGGATGGTCACAGAAAGACAAACGTTCTTAATAGAGAGTAAAGGTCTTTTATCCCAACATCAAAGTGGGTTCCGTAGGGGTCGAAGTACTATGGATTCTGTCTCATGCTTAGAAGCAGACATCAGGAAAGCGCAGACTAACAAAGAAGTAGTAATAGCTGTCTTCTTTGATGTAGAAAAAGCATATGATATGCTGTGGAAAGAAGGGTTACTAATTAAGTTGAATTCAATGGGAATAGGTGGCAGGGTATTTAACTGGGTGAAGGACTTTTTATGTGATAGGAAAATACAGGTAAGAGTAGATACAGAATATTCAAATATATATACTGTGGATAATGGAACTCCGCAAGGTAGTGTATGTAGTCCGTTATTATTTAATATAATGATAAATGATATATTCTCTCAGGTGGAGGAGAACATAGGAAAGTCTATGTACGCAGATGACGGAGTACTTTGGGTAAGAGGCCGTAATGTATCATTCGTTAAGAGCAAAATGCAAGCTGCAATAGCGGTGGTGGAGGAATGGGTCAGCAAATGGGGATTCAAGCTGTCTGTAGCCAAAACACAAGTTATTTGCTTCTCAAAACGGCGTAAGATCGCACCCATCGACCTAAAATTGTATAATAAAAGTCTGGAGCAAGTTAAAAATGTCAGATTTCTGGGGATTTGGTTCGATGAAAAGCTCACATGGAACATACATTTAGACAAGGTCAAGAATAAATGTAAAAAAGTTGTCAATATACTCAGGTGTTTGACAGGAAGGGAGTGGGGAGCAAGTAGAGCATCGTTGCAAAATATATACTGGGCACTCATGAGATCTGTCCTTGACTATGGGTGTGTAGCTTACATGTCAGCAGCAGAAACAAACCTCAAGAAATTGGATGTATTGCAAGCTCAAGCATTGAGAATCATCAGTGTATCATTCACAACATCTCCGGTATCAGCAATGCAGGTGGAAGTGGGAGAGATGCCCCTGAGGATTAGAAGAGTTAAATTAATGCTGGCACACTGGGTTAATCTCCAGGGGCATTGTGGAACTCACCCAACCAAAAGCATTCTGACAGACTGTTGGGAACATAGGGAATCCAATCACACAAGCTCTGGGTGGGTAGGCGATGTAATGGCGGAAAAAGCAGGGTTGTGTCAACTACAGTATTGCACTGCAGTCTCAAACTCCTTCATTTCTCCCTGGTTATTCCCATCTCCAAAGGTAGACTTTAGCATACAGCAAAAATTGAAGGATAAGTCGAAGCAAAAGCCAGCATGGCGCATAGTACAGAATTATTTTGATCAGCACTTCTCAGACTTCACGTTCATATTTACGGACGGATCTAAAGACCCCAAAACAGGATGTGCAGGAGCAGCAATTTATATCCCGTGTGAGAGTGAGATCTGCATCAGGCAAAGAGTATCAGATCATGTGTCAGTTTATACCACAGAGCTATTGGCAATACTATTGGCCCTGCAGTGACTAGATAAGAGGGAAATTAACAACACCGTAATTGCACCGTATTGTTACAATGCGGGAGTTACAGTATCCAGAGGGAACATCTTCGTCAGTCACTAAAGAAGGTTAAACACCAGGACTGGTCACTGTCAGGTCTACTGGGGAATCAAGCAGATAAAACGTATGGTTTCATTATTCAGTTTTTAAGAGAAACGAATTTAGTTAAACGGATCTAGTTTTTTTTTGTTTTGTTTGTTTTTTCTCTGTTCTCATCTCTTAGTGTTCTGCATAATCTCCTGCTCCACACTCCAGTGCAGATGGTGGCGGTAATGCACCGACAAAATGGTTTGCAAACCGCCAATAAACACTAAAAGAAGAAGAAGAAGAAGAGTCCTCCACCAATCAGGCACCGCAGGTCGGAATCCGCGTCACTGCTCCACACCCGGTCCACATTCAAATAGCAGCGTGCCTCCGCTTTGCCGGCATACTTCTCCCGACCAGAGAGATCAAGCAAACAATGGCACGAACCAAGCAGACTGCCCGTAAGTCCACCGGAGGCAAAGCCCCCAGAAAGCAGCTGGCCACCAAGGCTGCCCGTAAGAGCGCCCCGGCCACCGGCGGCGTGAAGAAGCCTCACCGATACAGGCCCGGTACCGTGGCTCTGAGAGAGATCCGTCGCTACCAGAAGTCCACGGAGCTGCTGATCCGCAAGCTGCCCTTCCAGCGTCTGGTGAGAGAGATCGCCCAGGATTTCAAGACGGACCTTCGTTTCCAGAGCTCCGCTGTCATGGCTCTGCAGGAGTCCAGCGAGGCTTACCTAGTGGGTCTGTTTGAGGACACCAACCTGTGCGCCATCCACGCCAAGAGGGTCACTATCATGCCCAAAGACATCCAGCTGGCGCGTCGCATCCGCGGGGAGAGAGCTTAACAAGTTTTCGCCGACAAACCCCCACAACGGCTCTTTTAAGAGCCACCTCACCGCCTCTGAAAAGCATGTTCCTCACATACTTGCAATATATTTCTTACTTTTTCTTCACGTTTCTGCCGTTCTGGAAATTATATATAATCGGCTTTTGGCTATTTTGCAGCGAGCTAGCCCCTAATGTTTATTATAGTCACTGCTTGAAACCTATAATGTAACTCCACACCGACTTCATCATATCTGAGTTCGATGGACTTGGGTAAAATAAACTTTTACAAATTTGAAACACATTTTCGTCCTCAAAAGGTCTCCGTTTATACATGAAGGATAATGGATGGAAGACATGGATGTGGAAGTTGACCAAACAGTGGCCGATCCTCCTGGAATCAGATCGTATATTTTATTCTCCTTTGTGTGCTCTCTGCTCAGGACGTTGAGCAGCTGTTTGTAGGAATAAGGTAATAACTTTAGCTTTAGCGTACTAACCCATAGCATATATTTTATTATACTATATTCTTTTTATCTTATTGCTGCACTATGTTGTCATTATTGTACTTCTGTCATGCACCAACAGCCAAGACAATTTCCACGTATGTCCAAAATATTATGGCAATCAACGTTTCTTGGTTCCATAATGTCAGGTGTGTTTTCTGGTTTCATTTACTGTAGCGGCGTCCCTTCGTTGTCATGCATTTCTAAGCCGCTATTGAGTTGCAGGCACATTGAATTCATTTTCTTGACGCGAATGACGAGAGATCTTACGTTTGTTTCGATTTAGGTTCATTTACTCAATAAATAGAGTTGACTAAATACACAAAATAAAACATTCCGTCACACGGTAGAAAAACTGTGCACAAGTGCATTATCAGCTCATCTCGGCAATCAACTTTTGGAAAACACGACGTCAATATATGCAGGAAAATACGCCAACATATATCCAATATAATACGTTCTCAACATAAGGAGATCTAATTAAACAACATACACTTTCTTTACATTATCTAATATCTTTTAAAAGTGGCTGTATATCATTTTGCAAGTGTGTGCATGCGTATATTCGTGTGTGTGTGTGTGTGTGTTTGTACAGAGACGGTGTGTTTTTGGTTCTTGTGTAGTTTGACTGAATGAAACCTTTCACTGAAAAAACATATATAATGTGATTTATGTGACTGGTTAAAACTAGTTAGAAGATCATATATTCCATTGATCCTTTTCTAAAGGAGCTCCTCCTTGTTTTCATCAAAGCTTTTAGATAAAAATACATATAAAGGTCTTTTTGCAGATTAGTATATATACGTATAAAGAAATCTCCACAGGGACATTTACATTTAACTTCCTCCTCTTCACACATTATTTCTCTCCTCACGAGGAAATTCAACAGCTGCGAAGTGGTAAAGTTTCATGTTGACTCAACCAATGGACCTCTGTTATCCACGTACCAGGACCGGGGCCTGACATTAGACATTAAGGTGGCTTATGAGGTTGGTTGTTAATGGTCTAGTTCAGCAGGGGGCGCTACTCCCCCTCCCCCAAAAGCCCCAATTCCGTCCTCCATCACGTCCTCAGACTGCATTTAAATGTGCGTGAACTAAGGCTCATTCGTCATCTTGCAATCGAACGAGCAGAGAAAATGAGCGGCAGAGGAAAGGGAGGAAAAGGACTCGGCAAAGGAGGCGCTAAGCGTCACCGTAAAGTCCTCCGTGATAACATCCAAGGAATCACCAAGCCCGCCATTCGCCGTCTGGCCCGCCGCGGCGGAGTGAAGCGTATCTCCGGTCTGATCTACGAGGAGACACGTGGGGTGCTGAAAGTCTTTCTGGAGAACGTGATCCGTGACGCCGTCACCTACACCGAGCACGCCAAGAGGAAGACTGTGACCGCCATGGATGTGGTCTATGCCCTGAAGAGACAGGGACGCACCCTGTACGGCTTCGGAGGATAAGCCCTAACTTACCAACACACAAAAGGTCCTTTTAAGGGCCACTCACTCCCTTCGTAAAGCGCATACTTCCTTTTAGTTTAGTGAGCTGGTCCATGTACTTCAATCTGTTGTACTTAATGTCTCTTTGCTAAATGTTACTACACCAGTTCTTGAGAGATGTCAATGCCAATTTCCCAGTTGCACCCCAGACATTGCAAGCATTAAGGTGTAATTGTTACTTTTTACAGTTGTGTAAGGTACACTCCTTAGCATAAACACCAATGCCATAATGCAGGTCTGAAAACCATGGTTACATTGAAAGTTACTGCTCCACATCAATTGTTGAGGGGTGTGTAGCCCTACAAACATACAGTATACATTACATGTCATTTACCTTACACTTTTATCCAAAGAGACTTGCAATGGGTGCATTTCAACCATAAGGAAACCTACTCTGTAGTGAAATTTCATCAAATAAGCAGATTTACATCTAGTTATAGATAGGACCAATTATAAGTACACTTTAAGGTCTACATTGTGATAGTGTTTAAGTGGAGGTTTAGTCTGAAGAGGTGTGTCTTTACTCTGAGCATATAAAGGTTCTCTGTTGTCATGTCATCAGAGCTCCTTCCAACCTTTAGGAGCAGGACATCAAAGAGTCGTGATCTGGTCGAGTTGAATAGTTTTGGACTAAAATTGAAGAGAGAACAGTGTAGTTTTCTTCAGATGGTTCCAGAGAACAAATAGTTTAACCATTAGATCTTCTGATAAGGTGTTATTTATGTGAAGCTGCCTATGTAAATTCTTTAGTCTCTAATTTAACACCTACACCCTCGACAGCCTCTCGTACCTTATTGCTTTAATATGTTTTAGCAATATAATGAAGCAGAAAGCTGTGCTTAGAGATCTTTCATTGTAAGCAGTCATGCTTTTAGACAAACACTCTGCTAATCTCTTGGATCTGAACGTTGAAAAAACTATATTTTACCAATGTAATACCAACATTGAACTTCACACACCTGAAAAAACACAACAGTCCCAACGTTCCCCTCATTACCCTCTCAATGGAGAGCTTTTACGGTAAAAGTGCCCTAAATATTGAGAGAAATACATTTATGTCACTGTGCTACTTTGTCTTCTGACAAAATGAGCTTTTATAACCTTACTGCTGTCATTCTATATTATTAATGTACTTGAATTATTGATACTTTGGCATTATGGGTGTAAGTGCATATAATTTATCTGACCCCAACGAGTATGTTTTACAACTTTGTATCAGATAGTCATTTTGACTCTCAGGCAACAAAGGAATCTCCTTATAGGCTCAGCCTTTTTGACGCATGCGCGGTATCAGCCGCATGACAACCAATCCTGTACGAGCAACAGCACAAAACGTTTTGCATCTAGTTACTATATAAAAAAAAGGTCCGCGCTTTCCAACATTACAGATCTTTCCTGGAAGGAAACACTCGGAACCATGCCTGACCCACCCACCGTCAAAGCGCCCAAGAAAGGCTCCAAGAAAGCCGTGTCCAAGGCTGTCACCAAGGGCGGCAAGAAGAGGAGAAAGTCCAGGAAGGAGAGCTACGCCATCTACGTGTACAAGGTGATGAAGCAGGTCCACCCCGACACAGGCATCTCCTCCAAGGCCATGGGCATCATGAACTCGTTCGTGAGCGACATCTTTGAGCGCATCGCCGGTGAGGCCTCTCGTCTGGCTCACTACAACAAGCGCTCCACCATCACCTCCAGGGAGATCCAGACCGCTGTCCGCCTGCTGCTGCCCGGCGAACTGGCGAAGCACGCCGTGTCTGAGGGAACCAAGGCCGTGACCAAGTACACTAGCTCCAAGTAGACCTCATCTAGAACACCAACCCAAAGGCTCTTTTAAGAGCCACCCACTTCTTCTGAAGACCATTTCCTAATGTCTCTATCAATAAATCTATATTGTTATATTAACATTCAATGGAAAAAAGTGTAGGATTGCGATACAATTTTTGAGAAGTAACTGCCATCTTAGTGGTAAAATAACAAGTGACTTGGAGATATGGAGAGACAAAAGCAGAGGGACAAACGTCTGTATAGACTCAAGGAGACTGAATGGCCTCCAGGGCCAGTGGGATGTCAACAGATTTTATTTTGATATTCTGTTCAACGTGCTAATCTCTGTGATGAAGTTTGCAGAAGTCTTGTTAACTGATGTTTGAGATGTGTTGATAATCTGGTTTTAAGATCTGTTTTTTTTTTCTTCACAAATTCATCTGATGTTTAAACTTGTGTCTTGCCCAAGTTCCCCAAAACATGTTGGTGTGAAATCCACACATCAATACTGTTGAATAGATTCCTTCAGACTTTACTGAATTGAGGGAATTGCTATTTTTTTAATATTTGCTTGTGTAAAGTGATCAACACACCATGTATAACAAATTATTTCCTGTTTTACAGATTTTGAAATGGAACAGTAATTTGTACCTTGGAAGAATTGTGATTTGATAATTCCTCCTTTATAATGGGTTCTTGAACAGATCACTTAATGCCGTGTGTCACATCGACATCTTCCTGGAGGTGAAACAGTGGCATTTGTCTGTTCACATATGATGTAGTTTTATATAGCTACAACGATCAGATCCTCAAAAGGCTACATCACACATGATGTATGCAAACAAAGAAGCAGAGATACATCTTTTAATCGGAGATTCATAAATTGTATTTTTGCTTATCCGTTTTATTCCTGTATATGTCTTAGGTTATTTCCATTGAGGGACATCCAATAACTTAAGTAAAGGAAACAGCTCTTTGAGGAACGATTGGTGGCTCTTAAAAGAGCCTTTTTATAGAAGCTTTGCTTTTTCCTCAGGATGAGCTCACTTCTTCTTGGGTGCAGCTTTCTTGGCTTTGGGCTTAGCAGCTTTCTTAACGGGGACTTTCTTGGCTGCGGGGGCCTTTTTCACCACCTTCTTGGGGCTCTTGGCCACCTTCTTGGGGCTCTTTGCTACGTTCTTGGGGCTCTTGGCCACCTTCTTGGGGATCTTGGCTACCTTCTTGGCCGCTGCGGGTTTCGTGGCCTTCTTCGGTGACTTCTTAGCGGCTACAACCTTCTTCACTGCCGCTGCTTTGGGCTTTTTGGCCGCTGCGGGTTTCTTCGCAGTGGGCTTCTTGGCTTTCGGAGCGGCTTTCTTTGCCGGTTTGTCGGCGGTCGTCTTGCTCATCTTGAAGGAGCCAGAGGCCCCGATCCCCTTGATCTGGACCAGAGTCCCCTTGGCCACCAGGCTCTTGATGGCGGTCTTGACGCGGGCATTGTTCTTGTCCACATCGTATCCCCCGGCGGTCAGAGCCTTCTTGACGGCTGCAGTAGACACGCCGCTCCGCTCCTTGGAAGCGGCCACAGTTTTCACGATGAGGTCAGAGACGCTGGGACCGACCTTCTTCGGCTTGGACGCCTTCTTCTTGGCTGCTTTGGGCGCGGCTGGAGCTGGAGCTACTTCTGCCATTTTGTCCCGTTGTTGTGCGTTCGTGTTGTCGAGGACTTAGAGAGTTGTGAGACTAATGAAGAGCTCAAACTGCGGACTGCACTTAAACACACCATGAGAACCGTGGAGACTCATTCCAGCCCGCAGCTCCTTCCGCAGTTTGAAAGTCGAGTCACTTGTGTTTTCTCTTCACGGATTAAAGACCAAAAACTAAATGTGCATCAGGTTGTGAAGGCTAAAGGTGGAGGAGTCGATAGCGGACTAGTTTCTCTTCATATTCAGGTCACGTAGAGCTCTGATGATCCACGTGTTTGGTTTCAGGAGCCTCCAAACCTCACCTACTCAGCGCCGAGGACAGCACTGATCAGCGGCTTTTCACACTCATTTCTCTCACAAAAGTATTTAAAATGCATCACATCTCCAGCAAAAGTGGTTTTCCAACCGATCGACGTGTTGGTTCAGGGTATTAATGTAAAAACAACCATCAGATGTTGATCAGTATTTAATAAACTGGAGTTATTCTGGAAGCAGCAAACACACTGATGGTGGTCATGTTTCAGTTCATCAGTGCTGCTCACTGTGAAACTGGTCTTCTGCTAATAGTACGTTTTATTATGAATAGTTACAACTTTTAAACATCAAATATACTTATGAACTGTTATTGGTAGTTTTGGGGAAAATTCAAATAGGTTTAATATTTTTACACATATTATTTCTGTGGTGCTGATGATTTGTATCAGCACGAATGCAGTAACATTTAGAAGGAATATGACTACTTTACATTAATCATTACTTTAATCATTAACAGTTAGGGGTGAGTTGTCTGATTGTACCGCCAACCCAGCTGTTCCCGTGTACCCTCTCTACTCCATGCTCTCTATTGTCATGGTTCCCAGATGATCAAATAACTGCAGTTGTGTGTTTAAAATAACATTAACGATTAAACAAAAGTGTCTAAAATAGACTTTTTCTAAAGTGATTACTCATTACCATTCTTTAAAAGAAATAAAAAATCAATAAAAACAACATTGTAGCAACAACAATATTCCAGGAGTTCTTTGTGCTTTCTCGCCTAGCATGTCTCCATGGATCATAGTTTCTTGCGGCAATGGCGATTCTGGGGGGTGACCTGGGGTGGCCGTGGCCACCCCTGAAAGCTCATTTGCCACCCCTGTGGCCACCCCAGATCTGATAGGTAGTTGGTCAAGTTCGTCAACACAAGAAACAAGAGAAATGCTGTCAATCAATGATGACAGCTGAACAACTGATTTAGGGCGAGTTTTACATTTTTAACTAACACAGTAATGGTCGTACTTAGGCTGTGAGAGCTGATTTCGGTTCAGCGGACGTTTGGCCATGCAGGTCAGGTGACCTATGAGATGAGTGTGCTGCACCTGCCGCTGGTCGGTGAAACAGGTTTACAACAGCGACAATCAACAACGATAAAAACGCCGGAATCTGTCGATTGAGAGGTACGGTAATTTAATGTTTAGTTATATCGTTGTTCCCTCTGAATGTGTAGGAAAACTTTATCCAGCACTAAGTAGCAGCTAAAAGTCAAACTACACTGCACTAGCTGGCTAGCTTAGCAGCCTGCAAACCAAGTTAAGGTTGAACATTAGCATTTTATTTTTTTTAATTATTAGGATACCGCCATGAAATATGAAACGCTGTTTTCTGGACTGAAGACTGAGGGTGTTTGTTTGCAGATGTGTGTTCAATAGAGCTAACAGTGTCTGAAATATAGTGTGACAGTCTAGATTTAAGTAGCTATAACACAAGAACAAGCTGTAACTTATTTATTTGCTTTGTGATTTAAGGGCTGTTTAAAGACTATTTGCTCTTGGAGATAAAGGACTTTTTATTTGTATCAATTAGATCACAGTTCACATATTTTCAGACGTTTAAATAGGCAGAGGCAGAGCAAATTGCATTCAAATTCCTGACTTGGTGGGTCTCTCATAACCTCTACATTGGGTCAGCACAAATGTAACGATGGTGACAAGGATTCCTTTAGGAGGACAATCCTCTTCCCCATTGTGGACACCATACTTAGAGAGTTAGACAGGCGCTTCTCCAAAGACAATTATGAGAATTATGAGAGGAATACAAGCTTTGGACCCCAAAAGCAGCTGGGAGAAATTTATGAAAGTGACTCTGAAGATCTCAGTCATGAACTCCACCAGACAAGGAGGCTTTTGCAAAGGAAACAACAAAGTGAAATGCCGAACTTGTCCGGTATTGTTGAACTTGCAGTGTTCCTCGAACCTCATAAGGATGTTTTTCACAAGCTTTTTCGTCTGTGCAAGATAGCCATAGCCCTCCCGGTAAGCAGTGCCGCATGTGAGCGCAGCTTCTCAGCTCTTAAACTCATCAAGACCCATTTACGCACAGCAATGACAGATGACAGACTGAGCAACCTGGGTGTTCTCAGCATTGAGGCTAGAAGAGCAAAGTCACTTGACATGGCCAAATTTATTAAACTTTTTGCTACCAATCACCAAAACAGGCAAATTCATCTGATAAGATGGATGAACCCAGAATTTGTCTAATGGTATTGTTTTTGTGTTGTTAAGGTTTGCTTGGTTTATGTTACAACTGTTTATGTACAATTTTCACAAGTTACATTATGAAGAAGCACCTTAACCCTTTAGTTATATTTAGTCTGGTGGCATTGCATTGGACTTTAAGTGGTCTTGGCCCGATGTGAAAGCATTTTGTAGCAGCAGAATGAGCAAAAGCAAGAACTAGCTACCTCAATTGCACTTTGTTACTATTATTAGAATCCTCTATTGTTCATGAGAGTTTAAAGGTTTACATAATATTACTTTATAGTATATACTTTGTTTGGAGTTAAGATTTGTTTGGTTTTTGTTAAAATTGTTTATATATATGTAACGGATTGTATATAGGATCTGTTAAATTGCTGCTTAAATGGGGACAGCGCCGTCTACCATGGCCACCCCACACTAGCTTTGCCACCCCAGTAAAAATGTTCTGGATACGCCACTGTCGTGCGGACCCCGGTTCTGACTCCTGGCATGGTTCTGGTGACAACTGCTGCTGCCGTCATCATTATTTTAAATATGATTCATATTACTGTCATCATAAACCAACATCTTTCTGCTCTCCCTCCCCACAGAAGCCTCTGTTGATGGTGGTTGTCCCTGCAGTGGTCCTGCCGTACACTTGTTCTGCTACTTGCAATTACTTGTATCATTTTTGTTAGAGGAATTGAATGTATTGTACATTTATTACATTGTTGATTCTGTAAACATGACCACGTCATGAATATGGAAATACAGAGTGTGTGTCTGTTACGCCGTGTTAGGATATTCCTTATCCACCCGAGTTGATTGACGAGAAGAATCCACTACAGGAAATTAGTTTAAAAGTTTAACATTTATTTAGAAGAGAAAAAGTTGTACATGAGCAATTCTCCGCAGATATATCTGGAGACAATGAAATACGCATCGCAAGCAAATCCCTTCCAAAGTCCGCCTGCCTTCTGACACTGACCTGTTTTAATCCCTCTGGTGCCCTTGAACGTTGGTTCAACCCACTTCATCCTTCTGTAACAAATGCCTTCCCCGAACAATGAGTGTCTGGTACTCTCTCCTGCAGCCTTCGGCCTTGCCCTGAAAATGGGTTCAAACTGGCTCTCCCTTCGGTCGCAGGTGTGTTATCTCAGATAATATTTTATCTTCATTTTTCCTGTGCTCTCTCTTCCAACATTCACATTGTCTGCCTTATAAGGACCGATCCGGTCACGCCATCTGTCCTACAAGCGGACATATATTCTACAAGCTAAAAAGTAAATACAAGAAGACACACACAGAGAACCCCACATCCCACAGCCGCCACCCCGGCTCGGGAGAGGAGGTGGGGCGTAACAATATGCTTTAAGGACAAAATAATGCGGGCCGTTTCAAACATTAGTTGAAAACACGTAACTCTGATCACATCTGTAACGTGCATGCGCAAGTTCTTAGACGCTTGAAGAGCTTCCACCAGGTGCAGCACGAGGGGAAGTGTGTCCGGGGGAGCAGAGCGACGTGAACGGGGTGATACAACCACGGCTACCGGCCCCAATACTCTCTAAGTACGTGAGTGTTTGAATGAAGCACACCTGAAACTATAACCAGTTATTTTACTTGTGCTGCCCACTCGATATGGGAAAGACTGTTATTTTGGTAAGCAATTTAGCGTTAGCGCAGATAGTTTGCTAGTTAGCATGCTAGCTCGGAGCATGCTTAGCGTTCAACATGAACTGGACCAAAAGTAAACATCATAGAGTATTTTCCGTGTGTTTGGTGTTGGTTATGCGTTAGGTTGTTGCTGTACCCATATCATATATTGCCGTTCCCATGTCATGTAGAAAATACACGTTTTTAAAACAATGCGGCCTAAACACAGATCGCAGCTGAATTCAACAAGTTGTGGCCTGTAAACAAGCTAGCCAAAACATTGTAAGTTACTGCATGCTTAAAGCAACATTGTAAAGTATGGTACTGTGTAATATACCTGGAAATGTTACTCTAGAAATGCCATAAGTTGCAGATGAATTGTTTATAATGTCATAAGTAAACAATCTATAAATAAGGGTTCTCAAACACCTGCTGTTATCATTATTAAACTTTTCATTACTGTCATTATAAACCCAAATTACACACTTTTCCCTAAAGTCTTTGTTCTTCCCTCCTCACAGGTTCCTGTTGATGGAGGTTACATCTGATGGCGTTTGTCCGTGCAGTTGTCCTGCCTTACACCTGGCGTACTACTCTGAATATTTGAATAATTTCTGTCATAGGAATTGAACGTACTGTACATCTTTAGGTTGTTCTCTCTGTACACACCTACTCCTCCGCTGTTCTCCCTTAGGTTTTGTCCAGTTGAAGGGAGTTTTACATGTGCCAATGTGATGGTTTTGGGACAGGATGCTGCATGTTTACGGACTGTAAAGCTCCCTCAGGCTTATTTTTCATTTTGGTTTGAACAAAATAAAATTATTTGAATTCAACAAACATGTTGACTAGCGGCATCTGCAACTGAGGGGTGTTCTGGCATTCTGAATCATTGAGTGATGATGAGGGAGACTGAGCTGATTTCAGGTTTATGATCTGGATTCAAGTGACTCAGAGCCAGATCTTGTTACAGAATCTGAAAATGAAGTGCCAATGATTCAGAAAAAGTGTTATATGAATAAATACAAATTATTTAAATTGTGTTGTCCTTGTTATGGGCTGTTGACATGAAAACTGACTTGTACTTCCGTATTTTCATTTTATCGAAAAAACCACAAAACAAATTAACAGAGTAAAAAGTTGTTGGTATGGTCTTTTTAGGGTAAAAGGGACGATAATGTACACAACTAAAGTTCACACAAGCGGTACAAACATTTTCGATTCAAAATTATATATTTACATTTAATGAGGAAGGGTGCTCTTCACGAAGTTAGTGGGTGGCCCTTAAAAGGGCCTTTTGTGTGTTGATAACAGCAGTCAGGATTTATCCTCCGAAGCCGTACAAAGTGCGTCCCTGTCTCTTCAGGGCATAGACCACATCCATGGCGGTCACCGTCTTTCTCTTGGCGTGCTCGGTGTAGGTGACGGCGTCACGGATCACATTCTCCAGGAAGACCTTAAGAACCCCGCGGGTCTCCTCGTAGATCAGACCGGAGATACGCTTCACCCCTCCGCGGCGAGCCAGACGGCGGATGGCAGGCTTGGTGATTCCCTGGATATTGTCACGGAGGACTTTTCGGTGACGCTTTGCGCCACCTTTGCCGAGACCTTTTCCTCCCTTTCCTCTGCCACTCATTTTCTCTGCTTGTTCGATTGAAAGATGACGAACGGGTCTTAGTTCACGCACATTTAAACTCAGTCTGAGGACGTGATGGAGGACGGAGGCGGGGCTTTTGGGGGTGGGCAGTAGCGCCCGCTGCTGAACTAGACAAGAATCTGGGATATAATATCTATATTATATAATATCTTCTAGTGCTTGTTGAAGTTCAAGAAAACAAGTTTTGTACAGAGAAGTACTTGTAAGTAACAGCAAACACACTGATGGTGGTCATGGTGCAGCTCATCAGAGCTGATCACTGTGGACTTGTCTTCTGCTAATAGTACGTTTTGTTATGAATAGTTACTTTTAATTAATAGTAACTTTTGACCATCAAATATCTTTTTTTTGAATGGCAATGGTACAATAACACATTACATATATTGTGTTAATGAATCAAGTTAGCACAATTTTACAATGATATCAGTATAACTAATGCTATTAATTTAAGTATTTTTATACCAGCGTTCAACAAGATTTGGTTCCAGTGTGTAAAAAACCTCTAAGCACATTATTCTACTTTCAAGTTTTAAAGCCATAGGTCAAGCTGCTTTGATAAAGTAATTAAAAACCCCAAACTCTGTTACAATTGATAGGCAATTTTGAAGAAATTACAATGACATAATTTCAGTGGTACATTACATGGTCACATTTGAGAAGTTGAGAAGGTCTTGTGACTTGGACACATTCATACAAATAACATGATAGCTAGTTTTTATTTCCTCTAAAGTAGGATGTGATCGTAGCTCATCCTGCGCAGCTTAGTTACATTCTTATGTTTCACACATCACATAAAATCAAACTTTATGCTTAGCAGTATTCGCTATTAAGTCACAGAAGGCAAGATACCCATAAAGAGACTCAAAACAGTATAAAAAGGTTCTTAAAGAGCAGTTCAATCCACCCATAGTGACCACTTCACTGTTTAATCTTAAGACATTACCAGTACACCAGTGATCCACACAAGAGCCTCATTAAAGGAAGTCCTGCTTTTATAGCAAGTAATTAAGGTACTTAAACTCACAAACATGATACAAGAACAGCTAAATAAGCCCAAGGAGACAACCACGTAAGATAATAGCCTTTATGTATTCACAATGTACAGATATGAGTAATTACTCATTCACTACAATACAAAAATTGGAGAGGGAGAAAACTACATGCCCACTTCAGTCATTAAATGGTTTGATTCTGGAGTAGATACTGGTATCTATTTCACAGAGTTAATTTGATGAGGAAAAAGTTTGTTACCAAATGTATGTATGTATACAATTAGGCAACAAGGCAATGTCTTGCAATTAAGATGGTTTACAGTGTTTATATTGGATATCCTATGAAGTTTTAAAACAAAAATTTATAGTATGCCCTGCAGATATAAAAAACATCAGGAAATTGTCTTCAGAAGAAGTGGGTGGCTCTTAAAAGAGCCTTTAGGTTGGTGTTCTAGATGAGGTCTACTTGGAGCTGGTGTACTTGGTCACGGCCTTGGTTCCCTCAGACACGGCGTGCTTCGCCAGTTCGCCGGGCAGCAGCAGGCGGACAGCGGTCTGGATCTCCCTGGAGGTGATGGTGGAGCGCTTGTTGTAGTGAGCCAGACGAGAGGCCTCACCGGCGATGCGCTCAAAGATGTCGCTCACGAACGAGTTCATGATGCCCATGGCCTTGGAGGAGATGCCTGTGTCGGGGTGGACCTGCTTCATCACCTTGTACACGTAGATGGCGTAGCTCTCCTTCCTGGTCTTCCTCTTCTTCTTGCCGCTCTTGCTGACGGCCTTGGACACGGCTTTCTTGGAGCCCTTCTTGGGCGCTTTCACAACCTCAGGCATGATTCAGGATCTCTTTGCAGACTGATGATGGGGCTGATGTGGCCGGGCGGTGTAAATATATGAACTATATGCAAACTACGCTGTGCTGTTGCTCCAACACAATTGGTTGTCATCTGTGTGATACTGAGCATGCGCCACACAGACTGCCTCCAAGCAGAACTCTCTAATGAGACTGAATGAATGAACATTATATGTCATTTAGCTGACGATTTTATCCAAAGCGACTTACAATAGGGGTAGTAATAATAATAAGGAAATAGTAGATTTATACTGTTAGCAGAGATGGTTCCCTCAACGGTCCCGGCGTCCATACCCAATGCTAGACCGAATATCATTATTAAACAAATAACACAAAGTGGCGCATCATGGCTGGTTGACTTGAACTGAGTCGTCTTTATTGAACGCAGGCTGTCTATTCAGGGGCATCCTATTGGCTGCCGTTAACACATAACATTGCATAGAAAAGTAAGTACAATAGATTGTCACAATGGAGGGCATATACTCCTATATGTTAACACCCCCACTTGCTCTCACATTGGTACATACTTTAACAACAAACAAAAAAAATATTAAGGCTTTTCTGCCTTCATCATGCACATTACTTCACATACGTGGTTAATTTCCAAACATGAACTTTGCAAACTTAGTCAACTTAAACTGTGTTACAGGTTTTGTCATCACATCTGCTACCATCTCTTCTGTCGGGCAGAAATTCAACCTTATCTTCCCATCACTCAGAGTTGACCTCACAAAATGATATTTTATGTCAACATGCTTGCATCTCTGTCTGTTCACAGGATTTTTTGCTAACGCTATTGCACCTTGGTTATCCTCATACACTTTAGGCGCTGGGTATTGATTTCTGTCAATGCCGTCTAGCAGCTGAACTAGGTACAGTACTTCTTGTGTAGTAGACGCTAACGCCATATACTCCGCCTCACAAGTCGACAATGCGACAGTGGGCTGCTTTTTGGTTTTCCATGAGATCAAAGGTCCATTTTCATTTAGGCTTACACAATACCCTGTGGTACTACGCCTGTCCGTTGTGTCGGCTGCCCAATCTGCATCACTGTAGGCGTGTAGCTGCAGTTTTTCACTGGGGCTTTTTGTGAAGCACATTTCTTTTTCGCTTGTACCTTTCAGATATCTCATTACATGTTTAACAGTAGTCCACTGCTCTTCTGTCGGTTCAGTAAAGTACTGTGACAGTTTACTCACAACAAAACTCAGGTCTGGTCTTGTGCATGTAGCCAAATAAATCAGGCTTCCAACAGCCTCTCTGTATTTTTTGACGTCACTCATCACTTGTGCATTATTAGTGTAGTTTAACTTTTGTTCGCAAGGTGTCGCCCTAGGTTTACAGTCTTGCATGTTAAACCTTTCTAGTATGTTTTCCACATATCTCTTTTGTGACATCTTAACACATCCATCACTTTGGTCAAAAACAATACCCAGAAAATGTCTGAGTTTTCCCAAGTCTTTCATTTTGAATCGTGCTGAGAGCATCTCTTTCACAACCTTCAGTGCGTTTTCATCACTGGCACCAATGATTATGTCATCAACCCATATTAAGATGATCACCTTTTCTTTTTCTGTCTCCTTTGTGTAAACACAATGATCAGAAGGATTTTGCACAAAGTTGTTTTCACTCAAATACTCGTGCAGTAACTTGTTCCAATTTCTGCCTGATTGTTTGAGTCCATACAGCGACCTTTTCAGCTTGCATACCAACTTTGTATCTGTGCCAGATTTTACCTCATAACCTTCTGGCTGTTCCATATAGATATCAAAATCTATTGGTGCATGCAGGTAGGCTGTTTTGACATCCATCTGATGTAAGATCAAGTTTTCTTGCACCGCTTTTTGCATCAACACTCTGATACTAGTCAGGTTGGCAGTAGGAGAAAAAGTCTCCTCATAATCCACCCCTTCCCTCTGACTGTATCCCTTGGCAACATAGCGTGCCTTGTACTTTTCTGACCCATCTGCATTGTTTTTAATAGCATACACCCATCTGCCCCCCACTGCTTTCCTGTCCTCCGGTAAGTTTGTAAGGGTAAATGTGTCATTTTCTTTTAATGATTGTAACTCCTCATCCATTGCATTAACCCATTCCTTTGATTGAGGTGAGGTTACAGCTTCTCGGAATGTTAAAGGAATGTTAGACGCTACTCTATAACAATAGTCTATGTTAGTGAGTACTTGATCATCACTTTCTTCGTCTCCTGACACATATTCACTCAAGTACTCTGGTTTCTTCCTCTCTCTTGAAGGGTATCTCTTTTGCTCAAGTGTCTGTGTGTGGTTGTGTACTTCAAGCATAGGAACTGGCCCCTGGTCTTGTGTATGGGCTAGACTCACATCAGTATTTTTACTGGTATTGATAACTCTATGCTGCAGCTCAAAATCATCATTGACAGGTGTCATGTCAGTCTGTGTCTGTCTCTCCGTGTTTGTTTTGTTGATAAACTTCACCAGCCTATGCTTCTGCACTTTTCCAGTGTCAGGAAAATAAACCATATAGGCTGGACTGTTCTTGTCGTATCCAACAAAAATCCCCTTTTCACACCTTGCGTCCAATTTTCTCTTGTCCTGTTTGTAAGCATAACACTCTGAACCAAACTTCTGCATTCTGGACAAGTTAGGTCGTTTCCCTTTAAGCAGTGAGTAAGGCGTCTGCTTTGTGCGGTTGTTAAAACATCTGTTCCTCACTACAGCAGCTGTCTGGACTGCGTACGTCCACAGCTCTTTTGGTAGCTTACTGTCCAATAGCAAACACCTGGCCATGTCAAATAGTGTGCGCCAGTTTCGTTCAGCAGTGCCATTTTGATGTGGCGAGTATGGGGCTGAGGTCTCATGCCTAATGCCATTTCTGCTGAGTAGTGCTTGGTAATGTTTCCCCGTAAACTCAGTACCGTTGTCAGACCTGATACACTTTATCTTGCCATATGGCGCTGTGTCTGCAAGAAACTTTTCTGTTGCCTGCACTGTGTCACTCTTATTTTTTAGAAAGTACACAAATACTGTGCTGGAAAAATCATCAGTAAATGACAATGCGTACCTATACCCGTCTCTGGACACTGGGTCTATAGGTCCTGCTACATCCGTGTGCACCAGCTCTAAGGGTGCTTTTGCCCTTACATCAGCCTCCCTGTTCCTAGTTTGGGTAAACTTTCCCTGGGTGCAGACTTCGCAATGTAGGGCTGACATGTCTGTTTTACCTTTGATTGTCATACCATCAACAACATGTTGTAGTTTCTGAACATCATCATAATTACAGTGCCCTAAGATTTCATGCCATGTCTGCATATCGTATACTCCCTTACATTGGTCTTCACACTCACCGTTCACTGTATGTAAGTAGTACAGTCTGTTATACTCATGGATGTTGAATCTTGCACCATCTCTACATATCAGGGCATCTTCTCCTTGCTTGAAGACTACAGTTGCTCCACTGACAGTCGCTGCTTTAACAGAAAAGATGTCCTGCGGGTAAGAGGGGATGTACAACGCCCTCTTCAGCGTCGCGTTTTGATGTTGTCCTCTGCTGTCGATCAAGCAGACCTCTGCATCTCCTCTGCGCTCCGCAACTCCGTTGGTCTTTTCACCGTTGGCTAACTCCACGCAATGTTTCAGCGGTTGGAACGTGTCGTCAAAATTCCTGAACTTTGATATATCATTGATGATGTGTGAGGTTGCACCTGTGTCCACCATTAGTCCTTTCTTGTTAGTACTGCAAGCTCCCTGCTTCACTTCATCCGTGTCGCTCACCCGGAAAATATACTCGTTGTCTCTCTCCTCCTCGGAAACTTTGTGTGCGTCGTCCTGCTGGTATCTCCGCCTGCAGGTGACATCCCGGTGTGTGGCACTCTTACAGTAACTACACCACTGCTTGCGTTGACACGATCTAGCTTTGTGTCCTTTCAGGCCACATCTGTAACATACAATGTCCGCACCCTCGGTTTCACGGTCACTTGTAGGTCTACTGGTTGAAGCAGGTTGCATTCGCGCCTTCATCACGTTGTCGTCCGACTCTGTGGCGCGCATTTTCTCAGTAGCCTCGTAGCTCCGCAGTTTAGTTTTGAACTCCGCAAAAGGCGTATTCGCATCACTCTGTGTAACATGAACAGCGAACGGTCCATAAGACTCTGGCAGGCCCTTCAAAATCATTGCCACCAGCAGTCCGTCACTTAACGTTTCACCGGCGTTTCTCAATGCTGTGATCCCACAGTTCGTAGTTCCTTTCATCTCCGTCAAAAACCAGCCGTGACCAACGGCCACTTGACTCGTAGGCTCTTCTGCTCATGGCGCTAGCTTAGTATGCTAACTCACCGGACACGCGGTACGTCGCGACTTTTCTCTCGGTGGTAACTTGTTGAAAACTCTCTGGGTAACTCTGGGCCCATAACCTGTTAGCAGAGATGGTTCCCTCAACGGTCCCGGCGTCCATACCCAATGCTAGACCGAATATCATTATTAAACAAATAACACAAAGTGGCGCATCATGGCTGGTTGACTTGAACTGAGTCGTCTTTATTGAACGCAGGCTGTCTATTCAGGGGCATCCTATTGGCTGCCGTTAACACATAACATTGCATAGAAAAGTAAGTACAATAGATTGTCACAATGGAGGGCATATACTCCTATATGTTAACATATACAGAACAACATTTTGAATCATTACATGGGGATCACAGCTCTTTTAACAACCATCACACAAACCTGTTTGAAGCTTATTCTTAACATGCTCTCTAATGAGTATATATAATAGGAGGAATAAATTATGTACAATACATACGACAGAAAAGTGTCGCTGCATTGGATATGGTGTGCATTTTGAACATTTTCAGCAATATGTTCGCAAATGTGTGACACACAAGTGACGCAGGCAGACAACATATGCCGCTGTCGGGGGGAAACAAACACGAACGCGTAGCCAAACCAGTAGGTTCTAAAACCAGTAGGCACGTAACACCGTCACTGAAAAATGGGTTCTCGTTTCAGACTTTATAAGCAAATACAGATATCTTCGTGTTAATTTCTAAAGCCTCACATAAAGAGGTACATCCCTTTATTTAACACGCTGAGCTATTGGCTGGCCGCTGTGTTGTGCCCGATCCTCAATAAAGTTTACCCATGGTCATGAAGATACTCATTTAACGTTACGTGGACTTTGCATGCCGCTTAATACCAACCTGAGATTGGCTTGTGCCGCTCTGAAAAATAATCCTTCCACCGACCACTTTCCGCAAGTAATACGAGTCAATATCTGTGCTCGGATTCAATTAAAATCCTCATTGGGTAGCTGTCTGGGTCTGCGTTCTGTGATTGGCTGGTAGTCACAGCGCCCCTCCCCTACACACATACTGTTTATTGTGTTGTTCGGCTCACTCATACACAGAACACTGAAAAGAGAACAGCTCTCTCTCCCTGCCTCAGTCTTCATGTCCGCGAGTCTTTCCCATTAAGTTTAAAGGATTTCTTGTTTTATTGTTTTACTTCGGTTTGTTGTTTTTAACTAGTAGAGTTTAGGTAAACGTGGGGCTTGTTAAGACGCGGCGCTTAAGAATGCAACTCGCGTTCCGCCTCTGCCTATCGGAGATTTTTTTTTCAGTTGGCTTTAAACAGTTTTAACGCACTGACCTACTCTCTCTCTGCCGGTCATCTTTTTTTACCGTCAGTCTCTTCACGCACTCAGTGTCTGACGTTGACTAGTTGTGTTAAATAACTAAATATTAATATTACAAATTAGGACACACACACACGCATGATCATCAGTGATACAGAGTCAGAGTACTTCAGCTGACACAGCACCACCAGTTTGGTTAACCTTGCAGGACAATAAAATAAAATAAAACTACACACAACTACATTTATATTATTTAACCGCTTTGTATTACTGCCAAGCATTGTACTTTAATAAGTTGTTGCATGTTTTACATGATTTTACTCGACGCATATGGATCAGAGCTCTTTCCGTGTGATTGGGTGGCTCTTAAAAGAGCCTTTGTGGTCTAAATGGCGGGCGCCATGTCTACTTTGACTTGGCGGGCTTCTCGGTCTTCTTGGGCAGAAGCACAGCCTGGATGTTGGGCAGCACGCCGCCCTGAGCGATGGTCACTCCGCCCAGCAGTTTGTTGAGCTCCTCGTCGTTGCGGACAGCCAGCTGTAGGTGACGCGGGATGATGCGAGTCTTCTTATTGTCGCGGGCAGCGTTTCCAGCCAGCTCCAGGATCTCAGCGGTCAGATACTCCAGCACAGCCGCCAGGTAGACGGGGGCTCCTGCGCCGACACGCTGCGCATAGTTGCCTTTGCGCAGATGTCTGTGGACGCGACCGACTGGGAACTGGAGACCAGCACGAGAGGAGCGGGTCTTGGCCTTCGCTCTGGCTTTGCCACCGGTTTTGCCTCTGCCGCTCATGGTTGGATAATTCTGCAGAAGGAAGTGCGGCTTGACAAGCCAAACCTACTATTATATGTCCGCGGAGCGGGCGGGACGGCTCCTGACATGCGCACCAACCAGAGAAGAGGCTTCATGCACGAGCACACAGGGCGCCAGCCCAAAATTTTGGCGCACAGTTTGAAATCATTTTCCACCAATGAGAAGCGGAGACTTGCTTGTAGAGTCGGGCCTGAGCTTCAAGAGGAGTCCTCCACCAATCAGTCACCGCAGGTCGGAATCTGCGTCACCTCCACAAAAGTCTTTACATATTTTTTTGATATTCTGTTAAACGTGCTAATCTCGGTTTATGAAGTTTACAGAAGTCTGTTAACTGATATTTGAGATCTGTTGATGATAATCTGGTTTTAAAAACAATGGTTATTTTCACAAATTCATCAGATGTTATAAACTGTTGTGTCTGGCCCAAGTTCCCCATAACATATTGGTGTGAAATCCACACATCAATACTGTTAAATAAATTCCTTCAGACTTTACTGAATTGAGGGGATGAATTGCTATGTTTTCAATATTTGCTTGTGTAAAGTTATCAACACACCATGTATTACAAAGTATTTCCTGTTTTACACAATTTGAAATGGAACAGTAATTTGTACCTTGGAAGAATTGATGAATTTGATAATTCCTCCTGATTTATAATGGGTTCTTGAAAAGATCACTTGATGCCGTGTGTCACATCGACATCTTCCTGGAGGTGAAACAGTGGCATTTGTCTGTTCACATATGTTGTAGTTATATATAGCTACAACGATTAGATCCTCTAAAGGCTGTCACACATTATGTATGCAAACAAAGTAGCAGAGATACATCTTTTATTCAGAGATTCATAAATTGTATTTTTGCTTATCTGTTTTATTCCTGTATATGTATATGTAAGTTATTGGATGTTCCTTTAATGAATCAGCGTAGCCTCGGTTGAGTGTAATGCTTTAATCATGAAGAAGCAGAGACAGTTCAAGGAGATGCAATGTAAACATCTCATCAAATATGTGTATTCGAACCATAGATTTATTTATATTTAACAGTGTTCATATTATTTATCTAGCTTATTACAGATGTATTTTATGCTTTTCTTTTTACTTTATGTTTAGGGTTAAATTGCAACTATTCATGACATAGAAGATGGAACTAGGGTTGTTACGATACCAAAATTATGACTTTGATACTACCTTCCTACCAAAATATTACGTTACCCGATGCCTTCGATACGTTACCACATATAAGATACTGGAATATTTATCTGTAAGGTTTTTGAACACTTTACAAAGTCATTCATATCAGTATTAGCCCACAGACGATAGGTAACGTACATTATGGCTGAATAATTTACCCGTTGTGACTGTTTGGTCTTTGTGTTTTCCTATTTGCTGTTGTGGTTTCTTATTTGCACTTCAGGGCCACCATAGGGTTTCTTGCATTTTAAAACTGTTGAAAACTGTGACTGTGTTCCTAGAGAATGAACATGTCCCTCAAAATGTAAATAAGATTCTGTCTCTAGACAATGCTGTCAACACAGACCTTCACCTCATCCTCCAGCATCTGGACTCCCCAGGAACCTACGCCAGGATCCTGTTTGTGGATGTCAGCTCTGCCTTCAACACCATCATCCCGTCTCTGCTGCAGGACAAACTCTCCCAGCCGCACGTGCCCAACTCCACCTGCAAGTGGATCACTGACTTCCTGTCTGACAGAACCTGAACCTCAAAGTATCTTTTTAACATTGTGATCAACAAACCATTCCTTTTATTAGACATGTTTGGTTCTTATTTTAACAAGATGTATACAACGGCTGCAAATAAACCCTGAAAATCACATGAAATAAGCAGCATTAAATGAATCTGTAATAACGGATTTTAGACTTTGTTAAATATAAATTAAATTGATGGTTCGAGCAAGTATTCTGCCACCTACTGGTGGCGATGTCAACACGTTTAACACGAGTCTCCTAAACGTAATCTTTTTGTTTTTCGGAGGCGACGACCTATGTAAGTAAACGGAACTTAACGGTTTTCATTACTCTAGGTCCAACCTCTATGCCATACTTTAATTTCTGTTCAAGTTTATCAAAGGAACGAGTTCTTCAGAGGCGGTGAGGTGGCTCTTAAAAGAGCCGTTGTGGAGGTTTGTCGGCGAAAACTTGTTAAGCTCTCTCCCCGCGGATGCGACGCGCCAGCTGGATGTCTTTGGGCATGATAGTGACCCTCTTGGCGTGGATGGCGCACAGGTTGGTGTCCTCAAACAGACCCACTAGGTAAGCCTCGCTGGACTCCTGCAGAGCCATGACAGCGGAGCTCTGGAAACGCAGGTCCGTCTTGAAGTCCTGGGCGATCTCTCTCACCAGACGCTGGAAGGGCAGCTTGCGGATCAGCAGCTCCGTGGACTTCTGGTAGCGACGGATCTCTCTCAGAGCCACGGTACCGGGCCTGTAACGGTGAGGCTTCTTCACGCCGCCGGTGGCCGGGGCGCTCTTACGGGCAGCCTTGGTGGCCAGCTGCTTTCTGGGGGCTTTGCCTCCGGTGGACTTACGGGCAGTCTGCTTGGTTCGTGCCATATTTGCTTGGTCTCTCTGGTCGGGAGAAGTATGCCTGCAAAGCGGAGGCACGCTGCTATTTGAGTGTGGACGGGGTGTGGAGCAGTGACAGAGATTCCGACCTGCGGCTCCTGATTGGTGGAGGACTCCTCCTGGAGCTCTCGCCCGACTCTACAAGCGAGTCTCCGCTACTCATTGGTGGAAAATGATTTCAAACTGTGCGCCAAAACTTGGGGCTGGCGCCCTGTGTGCTCGTGCGTGAAGCCTCTTCTCTGGTTGTTCAGAAGCAGTCCGCGGACATCCACATGACGGTTGGCTTGACTCTATAATCCTTATTGCTAAAGCCAAGAAAGTCCAAGTTGAAACTCAAAAAGAGGAAAATAGTGTACTACTAGTACAAGATGCGGGCAAATATATCCCCTAACCACTTGGAAGAATTAGAGACCTAGATAAAAGTATAATATCTATGTTTAATTTCTTTTATGATGGCTTTACATATCTAGTTGTTTCCTTAAAACATTTGTGCCTCACACATGATTTATTCTAGCGACAACACGATCCTGTAGGTCCACGCTCTACAACATCAGGAGAATACGACCTCTTCTCACTCAGAAGGCAGCGCAGGTACTGATTCAGGCTCTTGTCATCTCCTTGATTATACACTGTTTGTTTGCTAACAAAGTGGCAAAAATTGGAGAGTCATACTAGTCACCGTTGTCTCCACCTTTAGAGATGTATTTTTGCTTCTTTGTTTTTAACTCCATATGTTTTGAGTGAACGGACTTCCCTTAATGTATCATTGTAGCCTTGATTGAAACTAAATACAATTCAGTTAAAAACTTAGAGAAGGAAGGACTGGGTGGCTCTTAAGACTCACTTCTTGGGTGCAGCCTTCTTGGCTATAGAATGTAGAAATATAACATCGATAAGTGTACATCATACACAGAAAAGATCTGCCTTGCTTTTATTTTGAAGCTGTTTTTTATTATTTTTTATTTGCATACATTAGTGCAAGTGTAGCTGCCACTGTACTGCAGTGGCATGGACAAACTGAGTTAACAGTACATGTGAGTCAGCGTGTCAGCCTGTGTTA
Source organism: Pungitius pungitius (assembly GCF_949316345.1). NCBI lineage: Eukaryota > Metazoa > Chordata > Actinopteri > Perciformes > Gasterosteidae > Pungitius > Pungitius pungitius. The sequence goes on from NC_084905.1 coordinate 7,992,100, forward strand.
AGTTAGATTGACAGATTTTACAATTCTTAAAAAAACATGGACTTTTCTTTGTCACTGAAGTTAAAAGGTAATGAAGAGTGTCTACACTGCACTGTGTCTACACAGAAAATACCAAAACCTCAAGAAAACGGCCCATGACATGTACAGTTGTGTGGTGAAGGATTTCATTAGAAAGTTTCAGTTTCCTCAAAACAAGATGAAGGGTAACACTCTCCCCCACCTGCAAACCCTGAAAGAAGTACAAGTACCCATCCATGATAGTGGCACAGCTTGGGGTGTTCAAGGTCTTTAAAACAGTTGAGAGTAAAATGAACAAGTTATAAAACGATAATGCAGAAACTCAAATGTTTTTGAGGAAATGTTCGGTTTGAGTAGACTGTGACATCATAGTAAAAATGTAAGCATCCTTCAAATAAAATGGCCTTCCGATCTCGCAACGTAACTTTCTCACGACACAACATTTTTGATCATTCACATTGGCCTATGTTACATTACATTACATTACATGTCATTTAGCTGACGCTTTTATCCAAAGCGACATATAATAAGTGCATTTCCACATATAGATAAAAACAAGTAACAAGAAAGTACATTTTTCATCAAATAAGCAGTTTCAAAACATGTTATAGAAAAGTGCCATTATAAGTACAATTTAAGTGCTACCATTTGTTAGTGCTACGGTTTGCTAGTGTTTTAGTCAAGATAGCGTCTAAAAAGGCGTGTCTTTAGTTTTCGACGGAGGATGTAGAGATTCTCTGCAGTCCTGATGTCATCGGAGAGCTCATTTCACCATCTGGGAGCCAGGACAGCAAAGAGTCGCGATCTCGCCGAGTGCTTTTCTCTCAGTGAGGGAGGAACAAGCCGCTTGGCAGATGCAGATCGGAGTGTGCGGGTTGGGATGTAGGGTTTCACCATGTCCTGGATGTAGACTGGTCCCGATCCATTCACAGCATGGTACGTCAGTACCAATGTTTTGAACTGGATGCGGGCAGCCACTGGTAACCAATGAAGTGAACGGAGAAGTGGTGTGGTGTGGGAGTATTTCGGAAGGTTGAAGGTTGAAGATCAGTCGAGCTGCTGCATTCTGGATGAGCTGCAGTGGTCGTATGGCGGTACCTGGGAGACCTGCCCGGAGAGAGTTACAGTAGTCAAGGCGGGAGATGACAAGAGCCTGAATCAGTACCTGTGCCGCCTTCTGAGTGAGAAGTCGTATTCTCCTGATGTTGTAGAGCGTGTATCTACAGGATCGTGTCGTGTTTATAAATGTCTGTTTTCTCAGGAAATTAAAAACTGGGAACAACAACAATGAGAAGAGCAGAGCTGGGACGCTGGTTTGGGTGCTGAAGTGGATGCATGTTATTATAAGTTATTAATTCCACCAGAACATTATAGTGAACAATAGGGATGGAATGAAACTTTTCATCCTTTCAGCCCAACTCTAACTAACATGTTACAAAATGCATTTTATTCTCATCAATGTTGTAGCCAGATCTCAACTTAAAGCTTAAGCAACTTGACAGTTTGTTAAATGGAACCATGTGAGGAGCCTCTGAAGTCTAATTTCATAGTATTGCTTCTGTATTGTTCCAGTGATAATAATTTGAGCTATGTACATAATAAAGTGATAAAAAGATTTCTGAGGACATAAAAACTTAAAACAACAGAGAGAAAATGTCCTGTTCTCATGTGCCCAGCAGGACACCTTGTTTTTTGGGCTGAAATAGATTATAAATAATAATCATCTGTAATGTGTTTCTCTGTTCACAGTTGATCTACATACAAAATAATGACAACATACTAATACACATTTCAAACAATAGTAATAGTGATAACAATAATAAGGATTACGGTAGTTATATTCATCAAACTAAAAATGTTGGTGCTGACTTCATGTTCATCAGATAAATAAAGACCATACAAATGTTATTGTAACATTTACATTTTCTAAAAAAAGACCACCATTGTTTGTCAGGATATTTGATGTTTAAAAGTTGTAACTATTCATGATAAAACGTACTATTAGCAGAAGACCAGTTTCACAGTGAGCAGCACTGATGAACTGCAACATGACCACCATCAGTGTGTTTGCTGCTTCCAGAATAACTCCAGTTTATTAAATACTGATCAACATCTGATGGTTGTTTTTACATTAATACCCTGAACCAACACGTGGATCGGTTGGAAAACCACTTTTGCTGGAGATGCGATGCATTTTAAATACTTTTGTGAGAGAATTGAGTGTGAAAAGCCGCTGATCAGTGCTGTCCTCGGCGCTGAGTAGGTGAGGTTTGGAGGCTCCTGAAACCAAACACGTGGATCATCAGAGCTCTACGTGACCTGAATATGAAGAGAAACTAGTCCGCTATCGACTCCTCCACCTTTAGCCTTCACAACCTGATGCACATTTAGTTTTTGGTCTTTAATCCGTGAAGAGAAAACACAAGTGACTCGACTTTCAAACTGCGGAAGGAGCTGCGGGCTGGAATGAGTCTCCACGGTTCTCATGGTGTGTTTAAGTGCAGTCCGCAGTTTGAGCTCTTCATCATTCTCACAACTCTCTAGTCCTCGACAACACGAACGCACAACAACGGGACAAAATGGCAGAAGTAGCTCCAGCTCCAGCCGCGCCCAAAGCAGCCAAGAAGAAGGCGTCCAAGCCGAAGAAGGTCGGTCCCAGCGTCTCTGACCTCATCGTGAAAACTGTGGCCGCTTCCAAGGAGCGGAGCGGCGTGTCTACTGCAGCCGTCAAGAAGGCTCTGACCGCCGGGGGATACGATGTGGACAAGAACAATGCCCGCGTCAAGACCGCCATCAAGAGCCTGGTGGCCAAGGGGACTCTGGTCCAGATCAAGGGGATCGGGGCCTCTGGCTCCTTCAAGATGAGCAAGACGACCGCCGACAAACCGGCAAAGAAAGCCGCTCCGAAAGCCAAGAAGCCCGCTGCGAAGAAACCCGCAGCGGCCAAAAAGCCCAAAGCAGCGGCAGTGAAGAAGGTTGTAGCCGCTAAGAAGTCACCGAAGAAGGCCACGAAACCCGCAGCGGCCAACAAGGTAGCCAAGATCCCCAAGAAGGTGGCCAAGAGCCCCAAGAACGTAGCAAAGAGCCCCAAGAAGGTGGCCAAGAGCCCCAAGAAGGTGGTGAAAAAGGCCCCCGCAGCCAAGAAAGTCCCCATTAAGAAAGCTGCTAAGCCCAAAGCCAAGAAAGCTGCACCCAAGAAGAAGTGAGCTCATCCTGAGGAAAAAGCAAAGCTTCTATAAAAAGGCTCTTTTAAGAGCCACCAATCGTTCCTCAAAGAGCTGTTTCCTTTACTTAGGTTATTTCCATTGAGGGACATCCAATAACTTAACACATATACAGGAATAAAACGGATAAGCAAAAATACAATTTATGAATCTCCGATTAAAAGATGTATCTCTGCTTCTTTGTTTGCATACATCATGTGTGATGTAGCCTTTTGAGGATCTGATCGTTGTAGCTATATAAAACTACATCATATGTGAACAGACAAATGCCACTGTTTCACCTCCAGGAAGATGTCGATGTGACACACGGCATTAAGTGATCTGTTCAAGAACCCATTATAAAGGAGGAATTATCAAATCACAATTCTTCCAAGGTACAAATTACTGTTCCATTTCAAAATCTGTAAAACAGGAAATAATTTGTTATACATGGTGTGTTGATCACTTTACACAAGCAAATATTAAAAAAATAGCAATTCCCTCAATTCAGTAAAGTCTGAAGGAATCTATTCAACAGTATTGATGTGTGGATTTCACACCAACATGTTTTGGGGAACTTGGGCAAGACACAAGTTTAAACATCAGATGAATTTGTGAAGAAAAAAAAAACAGATCTTAAAACCAGATTATCAACACATCTCAAACATCAGTTAACAAGACTTCTGCAAACTTCATCACAGAGATTAGCACGTTGAACAGAATATCAAAATAAAATCTGTTGACATCCCACTGGCCCTGGAGGCCATTCAGTCTCCTTGAGTCTATACAGACGTTTGTCCCTCTGCTTTTGTCTCTCCATATCTCCAAGTCACTTGTTATTTTACCACTAAGATGGCAGTTACTTCTCAAAAATTGTATCGCAATCCTACACTTTTTTCCATTGAATGTTAATATAACAATATAGATTTATTGATAGAGACATTAGGAAATGGTCTTCAGAAGAAGTGGGTGGCTCTTAAAAGAGCCTTTGGGTTGGTGTTCTAGATGAGGTCTACTTGGAGCTAGTGTACTTGGTCACGGCCTTGGTTCCCTCAGACACGGCGTGCTTCGCCAGTTCGCCGGGCAGCAGCAGGCGGACAGCGGTCTGGATCTCCCTGGAGGTGATGGTGGAGCGCTTGTTGTAGTGAGCCAGACGAGAGGCCTCACCGGCGATGCGCTCAAAGATGTCGCTCACGAACGAGTTCATGATGCCCATGGCCTTGGAGGAGATGCCTGTGTCGGGGTGGACCTGCTTCATCACCTTGTACACGTAGATGGCGTAGCTCTCCTTCCTGGACTTTCTCCTCTTCTTGCCGCCCTTGGTGACAGCCTTGGACACGGCTTTCTTGGAGCCTTTCTTGGGCGCTTTGACGGTGGGTGGGTCAGGCATGGTTCCGAGTGTTTCCTTCCAGGAAAGATCTGTAATGTTGGAAAGCGCGGACCTTTTTTTTATATAGTAACTAGATGCAAAACGTTTTGTGCTGTTGCTCGTACAGGATTGGTTGTCATGCGGCTGATACCGCGCATGCGTCAAAAAGGCTGAGCCTATAAGGAGATTCCTTTGTTGCCTGAGAGTCAAAATGACTATCTGATACAAAGTTGTAAAACATACTCGTTGGGGTCAGATAAATTATATGCACTTACACCCATAATGCCAAAGTATCAATAATTCAAGTACATTAATAATATAGAATGACAGCAGTAAGGTTATAAAAGCTCATTTTGTCAGAAGACAAAGTAGCACAGTGACATAAATGTATTTCTCTCAATATTTAGGGCACTTTTACCGTAAAAGCTCTCCATTGAGAGGGTAATGAGGGGAACGTTGGGACTGTTGTGTTTTTTCAGGTGTGTGAAGTTCAATGTTGGTATTACATTGGTAAAATATAGTTTTTTCAACGTTCAGATCCAAGAGATTAGCAGAGTGTTTGTCTAAAAGCATGACTGCTTACAATGAAAGATCTCTAAGCACAGCTTTCTGCTTCATTATATTGCTAAAACATATTAAAGCAATAAGGTACGAGAGGCTGTCGAGGGTGTAGGTGTTAAATTAGAGACTAAAGAATTTACATAGGCAGCTTCACATAAATAACACCTTATCAGAAGATCTAATGGTTAAACTATTTGTTCTCTGGAACCATCTGAAGAAAACTACACTGTTCTCTCTTCAATTTTAGTCCAAAACTATTCAACTCGACCAGATCACGACTCTTTGATGTCCTGCTCCTAAAGGTTGGAAGGAGCTCTGATGACATGACAACAGAGAACCTTTATATGCTCAGAGTAAAGACACACCTCTTCAGACTAAACCTCCACTTAAACACTATCACAATGTAGACCTTAAAGTGTACTTATAATTGGTCCTATCTATAACTAGATGTAAATCTGCTTATTTGATGAAATTTCACTACAGAGTAGGTTTCCTTATGGTTGAAATGCACCCATTGCAAGTCTCTTTGGATAAAAGTGTAAGGTAAATGACATGTAATGTATACTGTATGTTTGTAGGGCTACACACCCCTCAACAATTGATGTGGAGCAGTAACTTTCAATGTAACCATGGTTTTCAGACCTGCATTATGGCATTGGTGTTTATGCTAAGGAGTGTACCTTACACAACTGTAAAAAGTAACAATTACACCTTAATGCTTGCAATGTCTGGGGTGCAACTGGGAAATTGGCATTGACATCTCTCAAGAACTGGTGTAGTAACATTTAGCAAAGAGACATTAAGTACAACAGATTGAAGTACATGGACCAGCTCACTAAACTAAAAGGAAGTATGCGCTTTACGAAGGGAGTGAGTGGCCCTTAAAAGGACCTTTTGTGTGTTGGTAAGTTAGGGCTTATCCTCCGAAGCCGTACAGGGTGCGTCCCTGTCTCTTCAGGGCATAGACCACATCCATGGCGGTCACAGTCTTCCTCTTGGCGTGCTCGGTGTAGGTGACGGCGTCACGGATCACGTTCTCCAGAAAGACTTTCAGCACCCCACGTGTCTCCTCGTAGATCAGACCGGAGATACGCTTCACTCCGCCGCGGCGGGCCAGACGGCGAATGGCGGGCTTGGTGATTCCTTGGATGTTATCACGGAGGACTTTACGGTGACGCTTAGCGCCTCCTTTGCCGAGTCCTTTTCCTCCCTTTCCTCTGCCGCTCATTTTCTCTGCTCGTTCGATTGCAAGATGACGAATGAGCCTTAGTTCACGCACATTTAAATGCAGTCTGAGGACGTGATGGAGGACGGAATTGGGGCTTTTGGGGGAGGGGGAGTAGCGCCCCCTGCTGAACTAGACCATTAACAACCAACCTCATAAGCCACCTTAATGTCTAATGTCAGGCCCCGGTCCTGGTACGTGGATAACAGAGGTCCATTGGTTGAGTCAACATGAAACTTTACCACTTCGCAGCTGTTGAATTTCCTCGTGAGGAGAGAAATAATGTGTGAAGAGGAGGAAGTTAAATGTAAATGTCCCTGTGGAGATTTCTTTATACGTATATATACTAATCTGCAAAAAGACCTTTATATGTATTTTTATCTAAAAGCTTTGATGAAAACAAGGAGGAGCTCCTTTAGAAAAGGATCAATGGAATATATGATCTTCTAACTAGTTTTAACCAGTCACATAAATCACATTATATATGTTTTTTCAGTGAAAGGTTTCATTCAGTCAAACTACACAAGAACCAAAAACACACCGTCTCTGTACAAACACACACACACACACACACGAATATACGCATGCACACACTTGCAAAATGATATACAGCCACTTTTAAAAGATATTAGATAATGTAAAGAAAGTGTATGTTGTTTAATTAGATCTCCTTATGTTGAGAACGTATTATATTGGATATATGTTGGCGTATTTTCCTGCATATATTGACGTCGTGTTTTCCAAAAGTTGATTGCCGAGATGAGCTGATAATGCACTTGTGCACAGTTTTTCTACCGTGTGACGGAATGTTTTATTTTGTGTATTTAGTCAACTCTATTTATTGAGTAAATGAACCTAAATCGAAACAAACGTAAGATCTCTCGTCATTCGCGTCAAGAAAATGAATTCAATGTGCCTGCAACTCAATAGCGGCTTAGAAATGCATGACAACGAAGGGACGCCGCTACAGTAAATGAAACCAGAAAACACACCTGACATTATGGAACCAAGAAACGTTGATTGCCATAATATTTTGGACATACGTGGAAATTGTCTTGGCTGTTGGTGCATGACAGAAGTACAATAATGACAACATAGTGCAGCAATAAGATAAAAAGAATATAGTATAATAAAATATATGCTATGGGTTAGTACGCTAAAGCTAAAGTTATTACCTTATTCCTACAAACAGCTGCTCAACGTCCTGAGCAGAGAGCACACAAAGGAGAATAAAATATACGATCTGATTCCAGGAGGATCGGCCACTGTTTGGTCAACTTCCACATCCATGTCTTCCATCCATTATCCTTCATGTATAAACGGAGACCTTTTGAGGACGAAAATGTGTTTCAAATTTGTAAAAGTTTATTTTACCCAAGTCCATCGAACTCAGATATGATGAAGTCGGTGTGGAGTTACATTATAGGTTTCAAGCAGTGACTATAATAAACATTAGGGGCTAGCTCGCTGCAAAATAGCCAAAAGCCGATTATATATAATTTCCAGAACGGCAGAAACGTGAAGAAAAAGTAAGAAATATATTGCAAGTATGTGAGGAACATGCTTTTCAGAGGCGGTGAGGTGGCTCTTAAAAGAGCCGTTGTGGGGGTTTGTCGGCGAAAACTTGTTAAGCTCTCTCCCCGCGGATGCGACGCGCCAGCTGGATGTCTTTGGGCATGATAGTGACCCTCTTGGCGTGGATGGCGCACAGGTTGGTGTCCTCAAACAGACCCACTAGGTAAGCCTCGCTGGACTCCTGCAGAGCCATGACAGCGGAGCTCTGGAAACGAAGGTCCGTCTTGAAATCCTGGGCGATCTCTCTCACCAGACGCTGGAAGGGCAGCTTGCGGATCAGCAGCTCCGTGGACTTCTGGTAGCGACGGATCTCTCTCAGAGCCACGGTACCGGGCCTGTAACGGTGAGGCTTCTTCACGCCGCCGGTGGCCGGGGCGCTCTTACGGGCAGCCTTGGTGGCCAGCTGCTTTCTGGGGGCTTTGCCTCCGGTGGACTTACGGGCAGTCTGCTTGGTTCGTGCCATTGTTTGCTTGATCTCTCTGGTCGGGAGAAGTATGCCGGCAAAGCGGAGGCACGCTGCTATTTGAGTGTGGACCGGGTGTGGAGCAGTGACGCGGATTCCGACCTGCGGTGCCTGATTGGTGGAGGACTCTTCTTCTTCTTCTTCTTCTTCTTTTAGTGTTTATTGTCGGTTTGCAAACCATTTTGTCGGTGCATTACCGCCACCATCTGCACTGGAGTGTGGAGCAGGAGATTATGCAGAACACTAAGAGATGAGAACAGAGAAAAAACAAACAAAACAAAAAAAAACTAGATCCGTTTAACTAAATTCGTTTCTCTTAAAAACTGAATAATGAAACCATACGTTTTATCTGCTTGATTCCCCAGTAGACCTGACAGTGACCAGTCCTGGTGTTTAACCTTCTTTAGTGACTGACGAAGATGTTCCCTCTGGATACTGTAACTCCCGCATTGTAACAATACGGTGCAATTACGGTGTTGTTAATTTCCCTCTTATCTAGTCACTGCAGGGCCAATAGTATTGCCAATAGCTCTGTGGTATAAACTGACACATGATCTGATACTCTTTGCCTGATGCAGATCTCACTCTCACACGGGATATAAATTGCTGCTCCTGCACATCCTGTTTTGGGGTCTTTAGATCCGTCCGTAAATATGAACGTGAAGTCTGAGAAGTGCTGATCAAAATAATTCTGTACTATGCGCCATGCTGGCTTTTGCTTCGACTTATCCTTCAATTTTTGCTGTATGCTAAAGTCTACCTTTGGAGATGGGAATAACCAGGGAGAAATGAAGGAGTTTGAGACTGCAGTGCAATACTGTAGTTGACACAACCCTGCTTTTTCCGCCATTACATCGCCTACCCACCCAGAGCTTGTGTGATTGGATTCCCTATGTTCCCAACAGTCTGTCAGAATGCTTTTGGTTGGGTGAGTTCCACAATGCCCCTGGAGATTAACCCAGTGTGCCAGCATTAATTTAACTCTTCTAATCCTCAGGGGCATCTCTCCCACTTCCACCTGCATTGCTGATACCGGAGATGTTGTGAATGATACACTGATGATTCTCAATGCTTGAGCTTGCAATACATCCAATTTCTTGAGGTTTGTTTCTGCTGCTGACATGTAAGCTACACACCCATAGTCAAGGACAGATCTCATGAGTGCCCAGTATATATTTTGCAACGATGCTCTACTTGCTCCCCACTCCCTTCCTGTCAAACACCTGAGTATATTGACAACTTTTTTACATTTATTCTTGACCTTGTCTAAATGTATGTTCCATGTGAGCTTTTCATCGAACCAAATCCCCAGAAATCTGACATTTTTAACTTGCTCCAGACTTTTATTATACAATTTTAGGTCGATGGGTGCGATCTTACGCCGTTTTGAGAAGCAAATAACTTGTGTTTTGGCTACAGACAGCTTGAATCCCCATTTGCTGACCCATTCCTCCACCACCGCTATTGCAGCTTGCATTTTGCTCTTAACGAATGATACATTACGGCCTCTTACCCAAAGTACTCCGTCATCTGCGTACATAGACTTTCCTATGTTCTCCTCCACCTGAGAGGAATATATCATTTATCATTATATTAAATAATAACGGACTACATACACTACCTTGCGGAGTTCCATTATCCACAGTATATATATTTGAATATTCTGTATCTACTCTTACCTGTATTTTCCTATCACATAAAAAGTCCTTCACCCAGTTAAATACCCTGCCACCTATTCCCATTGAATTCAACTTAATTAGTAACCCTTCTTTCCACAGCATATCATATGCTTTTTCTACATCAAAGAAGACAGCTATTACTACTTCTTTGTTAGTCTGCGCTTTCCTGATGTCTGCTTCTAAGCATGAGACAGAATCCATAGTACTTCGACCCCTACGGAACCCACTTTGATGTTGGGATAAAAGACCTTTACTCTCTATTAAGAACGTTTGTCTTTCTGTGACCATCCGTTCCATGATTTTACATAAGTGAGAGGTTAGGGCAATAGGTCTGTATCCATTCGGGTCCAACGGATCTTTCCCTGGTTTTAGAATAGGCACTATTACAGCTTGTTTCCATACTGATGGGAGTTGGCCATTTCCCCAAACTCTGTTATAAAGTCTTAACACTGTGCCCAGAGCATTTTCTTCCATTTGTTCTAACATTTTATAGCATATACCATCTTTCCCTGGTGTTGTTTGTCTAGCCCTACTAATTGCTCTTCTCAGTTCAAACATCCTAAATGGCAGGTCTATCGGGTCTCCTGATTCCTCTTTATTCTCTAGTATTTTGGAATTCTCCAAACATGCCTTATCTCTAGACAACATCGAAATACAACGGTAAGTACCCAATTTAATGGGGACAACTGGATAAACATAAAACTAATCAGGTTGTCCACAGATGAAATAAATGAAATTTTGTTCTGATCTGCATATTTCTCCAGTCGCTTAACGGGTATTTCCAGATGTTTATGGTTTTTTTTTAATTGAATGAGCTATTAATGTTGTCAACAAACTAGCATAAAGTTCCAAATACGTAAACCTGGGAAAAAATATATTTATAATTAATTTGTGTTTAAATCACTGGGGTCAAATTGACCCCAATGGTAAAAGGTGTTAGTAGATTTGAAGGTAACAGGAGGGTTAAACATTTCGAAATGGAACAGTAATTAGTACTTTGGAAGAATTGATAATTCCTCCTGATTTATAATGGGTTCTTGAAAAGATCACTTAATGCCGTTTGTCACGTCGACGTTCTACTGGAGGTGAAATAAATCATTTTTGCTTATCTGTCCTATTCCTGTATATGTTGTTGGATGTCCCTCAACGAATCAGTGTAGCCTAGGTTGAGTGTAAAATATAATATAAACTCAAAGTCTTCTGTAAATAACCTAAGTAAAGGAAACTGCTCTTTGAGGAAGGATTGGTGGCTCTTAAAAGAGCCTTTTTATAGAAGCTTTGCTTCTTTTTCTTCAGGATGAGCTCACTTCTTCTTGGGTGCAGCTTTCTTGGCTTTGGGCTTAGCAGCTTTCTTCACGGGGGCTTTCTTGGCTGCGGGGGCCTTTTTCACCACCTTCTTGGGGCTCTTGGCCACCTTCTTGGGGCTCTTGGTTACCTTCTTGGGGCTCTTGGTTACCTTCTTGGGGCTCTTGGCTACCTTCTTTGCCGCTGCGGGTTTTGTGGCCTTCGTCGGTGACTTCTTAGCGGCTACAACCTTCTTCACTGCCGCTGCTTTGGGCTTTTTGGCCGCTGCGGGTTTCTTCGCTGCGGGCTTCTTGGCTTTCGGAGCGGCTTTCTTTGCCGGTTTGTCGGCGGTCGTCTTGCTCATCTTGAAGGAGCCAGAGGCCCCGATCCCCTTGATCTGGACCAGAGTCCCCTTGGCCACCAGGCTCTTGATGGCGGTCTTGACGCGGGCATTGTTCTTGTCCACATCGTATCCCCCGGCGGTCAGAGCCTTCTTGACGGCTGCAGTAGACACGCCGCTCCGCTCCTTGGAAGCGGCCACAGTTTTCACGATGAGGTCAGAGACGCTGGGACCGACCTTCTTCGGCTTGGACGCCTTCTTCTTGGCTGCTTTGGGCGCGGCGGCGGCTGGAGCTGGAGCTACTTCTGCCATTTTGTCCCGTTGTTGTGCGTTCGTGTTGTCGAGGACTAGAGAGTTGTGAGAATGATGAAGAGCTCAAACTGCGGACTGCACTTAAACACACCATGAGAACCGTGGAGACTCAACCCAGCCTGCAGCTCCTTGTGCAGTTTGAAAGTCGAGTCATTTGTGTTTTCTCTTCACTGATTAAAGACCAAAAACTAAATGTGCATCAGGTTGTGAAGGCTAAAGGTGGAGGAGTCGATAGCGGACTAGTTTCTCTTCATATTCAGCTCACGTAGAGCTCTGATGATCCACGTGTTTGGTTTCAGGAGCCTCCAAACCTCACCTACTCAGCGCCGAGGACAGCACTGATCAGCGGCTTTTCACACTCATTCCTCTCACAAAAGTATTTAAAATGCATCACATCTCCAGCAAAAGTGGTTTTCCAACCGATCCACGTGTTGGTTCAGGGTATTAATGTGAAAACAACCATCAGATGTTGATCAGTATTTAATAAACTGGAGTTATTCTGGAAGCAGCAAACACACTGATGGTGGTCATGTTGCAGTTCATCAGTGCTGCTCACTGTGAAACTGGTCTTCTGCTAATAGTACGTTTTATTATGAATAGTTACAACTTTTAAACATCAAATATCCTGACAAACCATGGTGGTCTTTTTTTAGAAAATGTAAATGTTACAATAAAATGTTTATGGTCTTTATTTATCTGATGAACATGAAGTCAGCACCAACATTTTTAGTTTGATGAATATAACTACCGTAATCATTATTATTGTTATCACTATTACTATTGTTTGAAATGTGTATTAGTATGTTGTCATTATTTTGTATGTAGATCAACTGTGAACAGAGAAACACATTACAGATGATTATAACTTATAATCTACTTCAGCCCAAAAAACAAGGTGTCCTGCTGGGCACATGAGAACAGGACATTTTCTCTCTGTTGTTTTCAGTTTTTATGTCCTCAGAAATCTTTTTATCACTTTATTATGTACATAGCTCAAATTATTATCACTGGAACAATACAGAAGCAATACTATGAAATTAGACTTCAGAGGCTCCTCACATGGTTCCATTTAACAAACTGTCAAGTTGCTTAAGCTTTAAGTTGAGATCTGGCTACAACATTGATGAGAATAAAATGCATTTTGTAACATGTTAGTTAGAGTTGGGCTGAAAGGATGAAAAGTTTCATTCCATCCCTATTGTTCACTATAATGTTCTGGTGGAATTAATAACTTATAATAACATGCATCCACTTCAGCACCCAAACCAGCGTCCCAGCTCTGCTCTTCTCATTGTTGTTGTTCCCAGTTTTTAATTTCCTGAGAAAACAGACATTTATAAACACGACACGATCCTGTAGATACACGCTCTACAACATCAGGAGAATACGACTTCTCACTCAGAAGGCGGCACAGGTACTGATTCAGGCTCTTGTCATCTCCCGCCTTGACTACTGTAACTCTCTCCGGGCAGGTCTCCCAGGTACCGCCATACGACCACTGCAGCTCATCCAGAATGCAGCAGCTCGACTGATCTTCAACCTTCAACCTTCCGAAATACTCCCACACCACACCACTTCTCCGTTCACTTCATTGGTTACCAGTGGCTGCCCGCATCCAGTTCAAAACATTGGTACTGACGTACCATGCTGTGAATGGATCGGGACCAGTCTACATCCAGGACATGGTGAAACCCTACATCCCAACCCGCACACTCCGATCTGCATCTGCCAAGCGGCTTGTTCCTCCCTCACTGAGAGAAAAGCACTCGGCGAGATCGCGACTCTTTGCTGTCCTGGCTCCCAGATGGTGAAATGAGCTCTCCGATGACATCAGGACTGCAGAGAATCTCTACATCCTCCGTCGAAAACTAAAGACACGCCTTTTTAGACGCTATCTTGACTAAAACACTAGCAAACCGTAGCACTAACAAATGGTAGCACTTAAATTGTACTTATAATGGCACTTTTCTATAACATGTTTTGAAACTGCTTATTTGATGAAAAATGTACTTTCTTGTTACTTGTTTTTATCTATATGTGGAAATGCACTTATTATATGTCGCTTTGGATAAAAGCGTCAGCTAAATGACATGTAATGTAATGTAATGTAACATAGGCCAATGTGAATGATCAAAAATGTTGTGTCGTGAGAAAGTTACGTTGCGAGATCGGAAGGCCATTTTATTTGAAGGATGCTTACATTTTTACTATGATGTCACAGTCTACTCAAACCGAACATTTCCTCAAAAACATTTGAGTTTCTGCATTATCGTTTTATAACTTGTTCATTTTACTCTCAACTGTTTTAAAGACCTTGAACACCCCAAGCTGTGCCACTATCATGGATGGGTACTTGTACTTCTTTCAGGGTTTGCAGGTGGGGGAGAGTGTTACCCTTCATCTTGTTTTGAGGAAACTGAAACTTTCTAATGAAATCCTTCACCACACAACTGTACATGTCATGGGCCGTTTTCTTGAGGTTTTGGTATTTTCTGTGTAGACACAGTGCAGTGTAGACACTCTTCATTACCTTTTAACTTCAGTGACAAAGAAAAGTCCATGTTTTTTTAAGAATTGTAAAATCTGTCAATCTAACTTAACACAGGCTGACACGCTGACTCACATGTACTGTTAACTCAGTTTGTCCATGCCACTGCAGTACAGTGGCAGCTACACTTGCACTAATGTATGCAAATAAAAAATAATAAAAAACAGCTTCAAAATAAAAGCAAGGCAGATCTTTTCTGTGTATGATGTACACTTATCGATGTTATATTTCTACATTCTATAGCCAAGAAGGCTGCACCCAAGAAGTGAGTCTGATGTCTCTTTTAAGAGCCACCCAGTCCTTCCTTCTCTAAGTTTTTAACTGAATTGTATTTAGTTTCAATCAAGGCTACAATGATACATTAAGGGAAGTCCGTTCACTCAAAACATATGGAGTTAAAAACAAAGAAGCAAAAATACATCTCTAAAGGTGGAGACAACGGTGACTAGTATGACTCTCCAATTTTTGCCACTTTGTTAGCAAACAAACAGTGTATAATCAAGGAGATGACAAGAGCCTGAATCAGTACCTGCGCTGCCTTCTGAGTGAGAAGAGGTCGTATTCTCCTGATGTTGTAGAGCGTGGACCTACAGGATCGTGTTGTCGCTAGAATAAATCATGTGTGAGGCACAAATGTTTTAAGGAAACAACTAGATATGTAAAGCCATCATAAAAGAAATTAAACATAGATATTATACTTTTATCTAGGTCTCTAATTCTTCCAAGTGGTTAGGGGATATATTTGCCCGCATCTTGTACTAGTAGTACACTATTTTCCTCTTTTTGAGTTTCAACTTGGACTTTCTTGGCTTTAGCAATAAGGATTATAGAGTCAAGCCAACCGTCATGTGGATGTCCGCGGACTGCTTCTGAACAACCAGAGAAGAGGCTTCACGCACGAGCACACAGGGCGCCAGCCCCAAGTTTTGGCGCACAGTTTGAAATCATTTTCCACCAATGAGTAGCGGAGACTCGCTTGTAGAGTCGGGCGAGAGCTCCAGGAGGAGTCCTCCACCAATCAGGAGCCGCAGGTCGGAATCTCTGTCACTGCTCCACACCCCGTCCACACTCAAATAGCAGCGTGCCTCCGCTTTGCAGGCATACTTCTCCCGACCAGAGAGACCAAGCAAATATGGCACGAACCAAGCAGACTGCCCGTAAGTCCACCGGAGGCAAAGCCCCCAGAAAGCAGCTGGCCACCAAGGCTGCCCGTAAGAGCGCCCCGGCCACCGGCGGCGTGAAGAAGCCTCACCGTTACAGGCCCGGTACCGTGGCTCTGAGAGAGATCCGTCGCTACCAGAAGTCCACGGAGCTGCTGATCCGCAAGCTGCCCTTCCAGCGTCTGGTGAGAGAGATCGCCCAGGATTTCAAGACGGACCTTCGTTTCCAGAGCTCCGCTGTCATGGCTCTGCAGGAGTCCAGCGAGGCTTACCTAGTGGGTCTGTTTGAGGACACCAACCTGTGCGCCATCCACGCCAAGAGGGTCACTATCATGCCCAAAGACATCCAGCTGGCGCGTCGCATCCGCGGGGAGAGAGCTTAACAAGTTTTCGCCGACAAACCCCCACAACGGCTCTTTTAAGAGCCACCTCACCGCCTCTGAAGAACTCGTTCCTTTGATAAACTTGAACAGAAATTAAAGTATGGCATAGAGGTTGGACCTAGAGTAATGAAAACCGTTAAGTTCCGTTTACTTACATAGGTCGTCGCCTCCGAAAAACAAAAAGATTACGTTTAGGAGACTCGTGTTAAACGTGTTGACATCGCCACCAGTAGGTGGCAGAATACTTGCTCGAACCATCAATTTAATTTATATTTAACAAAGTCTAAAATCCGTTATTACAGATTCATTTAATGCTGCTTATTTCATGTGATTTTCAGGGTTTATTTGCAGCCGTTGTATACATCTTGTTAAAATAAGAACCAAACATGTCTAATAAAAGGAATGGTTTGTTGATCACAATGTTAAAAAGATACTTTGAGGTTCAGGTAAAAATTAAAAACAAAGCACACTAGTGAACAGACAATCATACTCAACTGTGTTGAGTGTATATGAAGGTGACAAGTGTATGTTGGGTGAAGCGAGTTGTTCAGCTCCCACTTGAGGTCCTGGGTGATGATGGAGTCCAGGAAACGGAAGGAGTCCACAGTGGTGACTGGGGAGTCACACAGGGTGAGGGGGGGGGGAGGTGGGGCTGTGTACTTCCTGAAGTCCACAACCATCTCCACTGTCTTCAGGGCATTGAGCTCCAGATTGTTCTGGCTGCACCACGTCACCAGGTGGTCAGACTCACACCTGTAGGCGTACTCATCCCCACAAGAGATCAGTCCAATGAGGATGGTGTCGTCAGCAATCTTCAGGAGCTTGATGGACTGGTGACTGGAGGTGCAGCTGTTGGTGTCCAGGGAGAAGAGCAGAGGGGAACCGGTGCTGATGGACCGAGAGGCAGCGACATGTTTCCCCAGCTTGTCGTGCTGCTTCCTGTCAGACAGGAAGTCAGTGATCCACTTGCAGGTGGAGTTGGGCACGTGCGGCTGGGAGAGTTTGTCCTGCAGCAGAGACGGGATGATGGTGTTGAAGGCAGAGCTGACATCCACAAACAGGATCCTGGCGTAGGTTCCTGGGGAGTCCAGATGCTGGAGGATGAAGTGAAGGTCTGTGTTGACAGCATTGTCTAGAGACAGAATCTTATTTACATTTTGAGGGACATGTTCATTCTCTAGGAACACAGTCACAGTTTTCAACAGTTTTAAAATACAACAACCCTATGGTGGCCCTGAAGTGCAAAACACAATGACAAATAAGAAGCCACAACAGCAAATAGGAAAACACAACGACTAAACAAGTGTTTCTCAACTGGTGGGTCCCGACCCACTAGTGGGTCGCGGACCCGTTTGTAGTGGGTCGCGGGCCATTGCATGGATCTTAAAAAATCCTGGGATTTTATTTTGAAGGGACTTTCTCTAATGCAGCGGAGTGTCGGTGTTTTTCCTGCTCGTCCGTCCATGTTTTCAGTCAGCGCGGCAATTAGAACTGTGACACTGTACAGTTACATTTTAAACCTATTAAAGAGTTGATTCAACTCTACTAAGTGTTGCAAATGAATCTGATCTTGACACTGTATAATGACTCCAGCCCTTTTGTACAATTCACTCTGTCACGGTTTGGTCTCTCTTCCTGTTTTAGTTTGAAGTTTCATGTTCCTTGTGGTCCTGGGTTAACTTCACTTCCTGCCTTGTCCTGTGATTGCCTGAGTGTTTCCACCTGTGTCCAATCACCTGCACCTCCCTTGTGTATTTAAGCCCCGTGTGCCTGTTGTCCCTTGTCGCGTCATTGTCTAATGTCAGTCATTGTTGGTGCACGTTCTTTTGTCGCGTGTTCATTTTGGTGCAAAATAAAGAGCACACTCCGGAAATCTGAATCCTGCATTTGAGTCCTGCCTGCCTGCCTTCCTTCAACCTGCACCCTCGACACCCTGACAGAATGACGCGACCACCGAAGGACTCAGCAGGGTTCAACGTTAAAGACCCGTTTTGGGAAGTCCTCAGCGCGCGCTGGGAGCAGATGCTGGAGCTGGCCGCCCACATCCAGGCCACGTACGACACCATCGCCCCAGGACCCCCGTCTCCGCCCGAACTGGCCCCAGGACCCCCGTCTCCGCCCGAACCGGCCCCAGGACCCCCGTCTCCGCCCGAACCGGTCCCAGGACCCCCGTCTCCGCCCGAACCGGCCCCAGGACCCCCGTCTCCGCCCGAACCGGTCCCAGGACCCCCGTCTCCTACCCATTTCAAAATGTGTAAAACAGGAAATACTTTGTTATACATGGTGTGTTGATAACTTTACACAAGCAAAAATTGAAAACATAGCAATTCATCCCCTCAATTCAGTAAAGTATGAAGGAATTTATTTAACAGTATTGATGTGTGGATTTCACACCAACATTTTATGTTTGAAATAAAGTTGAGTAACAAATGTAAACGTGAATTGGATATTTTTCAAATCTGATTCTGTGGCTCGGAGTCTGCTACCTGATTCAACACAATCCATCAATTGTCCCATTAGCCAGTTGAACCCATCGAATGAATAATATGCTATCGCCTGATTTATGAGAATTTAATTGATAAATCGCATTGCGCTATTTGAATTCTTTTGTGCCGTCATATGTTCTGGATTTCAGAATAAACCTGCCTTTCACCATATCTTTATCCATTAACAGAGATACAATATTTGTTTAGAAGAATGAAACACCAAAACTTATGTTAATATTAAATGTCATTTAGTGTTTTTGGTAATGTAATTTCTTCACACTTTTGGGGTTCACCATCGCAAAACTGAGTGATATCAACTTAACCTTCACAAAGCGTACTTTTCCAATATTAGTGGAAGTTATTGGTATTTATTATGTGACAATAACAGGCCGCTAGTGTATATTATTGTGTCAAATTAATCTGTGATACATTAAGTACTGTCCAACTACTTTGTTTTTTAGGTTTAACACACGATTCAATTCTGTAGACATGTTTCATCAGATGGCTATTGCACGAAACCCGGATAAGGGATTTAGTCAGGCTATCCAGGTTATCCTGGAGGAATTTAGCTCCGACTTGGTTGCACAAAAGCAGGTTGACTTAAACCCGGCCAAGTAACCTTGGTGATTTATTCTTTGAAGCTAGCTCCAGAGCAGGCTAAGAGCTAGGCTAAGATTAAACCTGCAGCCTGTGTTAAATCAGCTGCCGCTTTGACCCGAAACAAATGGGTTTAACAGTTATTCCGTTGGCTTCTAAATGCGTTCTGATTTATTTTCATTAACATGCATCACTTGTCACTATTGCTCTCACCAGTTTGGTTTAAAACTCTACTTTTGCAGATGTTTAGTTCGGTGGTCGGGGTTAGGGAGGGGGGTTAGGGGGGGAGGGGGGGGTCCGCTGGTGGGCGAAACTGTGCAGTGGGGAGTGAACAATTGTAAATTGACTAAATTGTGATGAGGGCGATATATAAAGTCCATTCACATGTGTTTCTTCCTGCACCATGATGTCCACTTCTGAATGACGCGTTGGATGAAAAAGCGCTTTCCCAGGACAGATCAGACCCTTTAGCTCAGACCATTTAGCTGTTCCCGACGAGTACCTGCATAAAAGGTATAGGTTCTCTGGAGATGGAATCCGTTATTTGTGCACTGCGCTTTTTTGCAAGCGACATGTTTTTATATGCCGTGGGAGATGCCGAAACTGTAAATAAATGCACTATTTGCCGTACCGTCCGAAGTGTGTGCTTGGCCCTGAAGTCCTTGGCACACAACGTCATTACCTTCCTTGGACACAGAAGAATGTGTAACACCAAAGAGGATTTCCACAGTCCGTACGCATGCAACATCCTTTGTTAAGGCGCTCACCTGCCAGCAAAATGGTTTTATATTTTATCTTGACTTGTTGCCAAGATCTTAGCTGTCCAGTCATGTTTGTTCTGTATGAACATTAATTGTAGAAAGATATTTAGAATTAGAAACAGCATAGAGATTTGTGTACAGTATATGGTTGTAAAACTTATCCTCGCATTATGGATACGGGTTTAAAAGCCCCATTTTTTGAATCCAATTCCAGGGGAGGTTTAATTCCCTCTGCTCAGTTTTGAAACAATCATATTAAAGCAATTCAAACAGAATGTACAACTTTCCTAGTAAGGAGATATTTCTAAATTGGCGTATTCTTCATTTCTGCATCAGTAAATCTGTGATCAATATCGTGGTCTACTTAAGAAAGCCGTGGACGTGCACTTATCCGAGATATGCACACCTGGATCGACTTAGCGCCTCCTTCTCAGTGCGACTCGGCAAACGTGCAACCGATTAAGCGGCGATGAGCAGGTCACACTAAGTCAAGCGGAGCTTTATCACTTAGCCCGGATTTCTTAATTCTACTTTTGTGCCATACCCCCCAGGAGTTGTGAGGATGGAATTGGTAGAAGTCTTGCAAGTCCAGTTATCACAATGGTTTTATTTGTAAAAAAGTAAGGTCCCTGGTACACGTATTGTGAAACAAATGTAGAAACAAAGAAAACCAGTTAGTTAACTTATAACATAAATGAATAAACTCAACATAACCTAATTAATCACGTCCACTCAACTACAGGAATGTTCCACCTGCCCCCCCAACATTCAATGTCCTCTAACTTTTGTAGTGCTGTCAATCAACCTGCTCTAGGTCGCACAAAGTGTCCATATATACATTAGACTATACCTTGATTAAAACACAAGAAAATTGTAGCACTTAAATTATACTAATACTGGCTCTTATCTATAACGTCGTGAAATGGCTTATTTGCACTTTCTTGTTCTTTGAGTTTGTATCTCTATGGTTGAAATGCAGGCGGGCTGCGAGTTGTGTTTCATGTTAAAATGAACAGTAATGCATGGCTAACATGACTGGAGCAGAGATCATTACGTTGTTGTTGGACCGGAGCACAGTAAAGAGATGAATCCAGCATTACGATCATATCTTTAAATATAGGAACTTCAATGATTACCACTGTCGTGAACGCAAAGCAAGGACCAGACTTGAGACTTTAATCAAAGCAAATATGACAATGTTTATTTGTGACAGGAGTATTCAGTCCTGCAGTCATACGTGCACGGGCCTGTTTCAATCTGTCTAGCAACAGCAATGAAAAGGGCGCTTAATACAAAGTGCGCTCGGAATATATAGTCTTTAAGAGCATTCTTGATTGGTTCACTATGATGGAGGCGGCTCCTTGTTTATGACCTTCGGAGAGCCCCATTGGAGCACAGGAATGTCCATCCCTTCAGGCTCTCGGATCATCAAGTCTCCTGTTGTTCATGAGTTCACTGCATACTTGAGCCAGTTTGTGTGTGAGACATGTTAGTCTCAATATTCTGTTTTATCTACAACTGACCCTGGAAGTGCGTGTAGTTCTTTAGCACTTGTGAGCCATGGTCACCCAGTCCCATGTATGGACGTGCAGCCTTTTTATCAACATGTTCGTGTGCTCCGGGTCATACACGGCCTCCACTCATTATTAGTATTCAATTATTGTTCAAGTTTAATTGCAGTCTAGCGTGAGCATGAATGATTATATTTAATCCTCAACACCAGCTTGCAAGATTGTTTAAAGTATACATAATCCTTAATTTACCCATTAGCCAGTTCAAATGAACCCATTGAATGATACCAGGCCAACATCCTGGATATAAAATTCAGCTTATGGACTTGATTTTGAATAAATTTGGGATGTTGAGAATGTTCCTCGAGTTGGGTCGCGGCTTGTCATTAAGGGGTGATGGTTGGGTCCCGGAGCCAGACCAGTTGAGAACCACTGACCTAAACCATGTACAACAGCAAATCAACTCAGAAGAGCCTCTTGACTCTCTGAACCCACATGGGGAAATCAAGGCCATAATATTGATAGTCATTTCTGTCGTATGTATTGTACATCATTTTGTCCTCCTATTACCCACTCAGTAGAGAGCATGTTAAGAATAAGCTTCAAACAGGTTTGTGTGATGTTGTTAAAAGATCTGTGATCCCCATGTAATGATTCAACATGTTGTTCTGTATAAATCTACTATTTCCTTGTTATTATTATTACTACCCCTATTGTAAGTCGCTTTGGATAAAATCGTCAGCTAAATGACATATAATGTTCATTCATTCAGTCTCATTAGAGAGTTCTGCTTGGAGGCAGTCTGTGTGGCGCATGCTCAGTATCACACAGATGACAACCAATTGTGTTGGAGCAACAGCACAGCGTAGTTTGCATATAGTTCATATATTTACACCGCCCGGCCACATCAGCCCCATCATCAGTCTGCAAAGAGATCCTGAATCATGCCTGAGGTTGTGAAAGCGCCCAAGAAGGGCTCCAAGAAAGCCGTGTCCAAGGCCGTCAGCAAGAGCGGCAAGAAGAAGAGGAAGACCAGGAAGGAGAGCTACGCCATCTACGTGTACAAGGTGATGAAGCAGGTCCACCCCGACACCGGCATCTCCTCCAAGGCTATGGGCATCATGAACTCGTTCGTGAGCGACATCTTTGAGCGCATCGCCGGTGAGGCCTCTCGTCTGGCTCACTACAACAAGCGCTCCACCATCACCTCCAGGGAGATCCAGACCGCTGTCCGCCTGCTGCTGCCCGGCGAGCTGGCGAAGCACGCCGTGTCTGAGGGAACCAAGGCCGTGACCAAGTACACTAGCTCCAAGTAGACCTCATCTAGAACACCAACCCAACGGCTCTTCTAAGAGCCACCCACTTCTTCTAAAGTCCATTTCCTGATGTTTCATATAGCTGCAGGGCACACTATGAGTATTTTGTAATAATCTTAGTTGCTAAACAGCGCATTGTTGCCTAATTGTATACAAGTAACAAACTTCTCCAAAGATCCTCATCAAAATAACTTTGAAGTCTATGTGAAATAGAGGAACCAGTATCTACTCCATAGACGAAGGAATTAAACCATTTAATGACTGAATCCCTTAAGGTGGACAAATAGTTTTCTCCCTATCAAATTTTTGTTTTCTAGTGAATGAGTAATTACTCATATCTGTACATTGTGAATACATAGACGCTATTATCTTATGTGGTTGTCTCCTTAGGCTTATTTTGGTGTTTTTGTGAGTTGAAGTACCTTAATTACTTGCTATAAAAGCAGGACTTCATTTAATGAGGCTTGTGTGGATCACTGGTGTACTGGAAATGTCTTAAAATTAAACGGTGAAGTGGTCATTATGGGTGGATTGAACTGCTCTTTAAGAGCATTTTTATACTGTTTTGAGTCTCTTTACAGGTTTCTTGCCTTCTGTGACTTATTAGCGAATACTGCTAAGTGTAAAGTTTGGTTTCATGTGATGAAACAAAAGATTGTAACTGTATAGTTTAAAGCTGCGCAGGATGAGCTACAATCCAGCGTACTGATATCCATCTACACCACAGTCATGTAAACATCACGGATCACATCCTACTTTAGAGGAAATATACTGGATCTGATTTGTAAACTAGCTATCATTGTATTTGTATTAATGTGTCCAAGTCAAAAGATCTTCTCAACTTCTCAAATGTGACCTTGCAATGTACCACTGAACTGATTTCTTCCAAATTGCCTAGGAATTGTAACAGAGTTTGGGGTTTTTAATTACTTTATCAAAGCAGCTTGACCTATGGAAAACTGGAAAGTAGAATAATGTGCTTAGAGGTTTTTTACACACTGGAACCAAATCTTGTTGAATGCTGGTATAAAAATACTTAAATTAATAGCATTAGTTATACTGATATCATTTAAAGTTTGTGCTGACTTGATTCATCAACACAATATGTGTAATGTGTTATTGTACCATTGCCATGAAAAAAAAGATATTTCATGGTCAAAAGTTACTATTAATTAAAAGTAACTATTCATAACAAAACGTACTATTAGCAGAAGACAAGTCCACAGTGATCAGCTCTGATGAGCTGCACCATGACCACCATCAGTGTGTTTGCTGTTACTTACAAGTACTTTCCTGTACAAAACCTGTTTTCTTGAACTTCAACAAGCACTAGATGATATTATATAACGTAGATATTATATCCCAGATTCTTAGTCTAGTTCAGCAGGAGGCGCTATTCCCCCCCCAAAAGCCCCGCCTGCGTCCTCCATCACGTCCTCAGACTGAGTTGAAATGTGCGTGAACTAAGGCTTTTTCGTCTTCTTTCAATCGAACAAGCAGAGAAAATGAGCGGCAGAGGAAAGGGAGGAAAAGGTCTCGGCAAAGGTGGCGCAAAGCGTCACCGCAAAGTCCTCCGTGACAATATCCAGGGAATCACCAAGCCTGCCATCCGCCGTCTGGCTCGCCGCGGAGGGGTGAAGCGTATCTCCGGTCTGATCTACGAGGAGACCCGCGGGGTTCTTAAGGTCTTCCTGGAGAATGTGATCCGTGACGCCGTCACCTACACCGAGCACGCCAAGAGAAAGACGGTGACCGCCATGGATGTGGTCTATGCCCTGAAGAGACAGGGACGCACTTTGTACGGCTTCGGAGGATAAATCCTGACTGCTGTTATCAACACACAAAAGGCCCTTTTAAGGGCCACCCACTAACTTCGTGAAGAGCACCCTTCCTCATTAAATATAGTTATGACTAGTGAAAGTAATTAATTAGAGCACTCTAATCCAATATAGAGCCGTGCGCTGCTGTGGGCCTGCCACGGATGGACGTCCATCATTGTAAACGTTAGATCTTCATGCAGATTAAACTAAGGCGCTTTCTTATTATGCGTTCTTGTGTCGACTTTTGTACTCATGAAACGTCATCAGTCGCAGCCCGAGTACTGTTCCAAGTCCCCATCTGGCCGAGAACGGAATAGACATGTATAGAAAGGCTAGATGGCTCAAGGCGGAGTCAGCTGTGTCGTCACTTGGCGGCCATCTTGGGTCAGGAGACTGCCCTGCTGTGGACGAAAGGTGAGCGACATACGCCAACTAAAATGCTCGTAACTTGCTGAATTCGTGACGGATTTACAAACTATTTGGTTTATTACAAACTTTATTAACGTGGCTATGATTTGTGCTGATGCCGATGTTTAAATTGTAGCTTCACGTTATGAGAAACGCTTAACATTGCAGCGTAGCTGTGTGTTTCATGGCTGCCCTCTACTCTAAAGTGATACACACAGTCGACATTTTCAATTATTAACAGGTTTCGTGAGACCAACAACGTTTCTTGACAACCTAATCTTTTGTCTAAATGTCATTTTGTGGATGTGGTTGTATTTATTTGCTGGCTAGCAGTGAAGAGGTCGTAAGTGAGTCAC
The DNA here is from genome assembly GCF_949316345.1 of Pungitius pungitius. Lineage (NCBI taxonomy): Eukaryota > Metazoa > Chordata > Actinopteri > Perciformes > Gasterosteidae > Pungitius > Pungitius pungitius. The sequence continues at coordinate 8,017,475 of NC_084905.1, forward strand.
CAAGCAATTGTAAATTGGTGGGAGAGGCAGGGTTAATCTTTCGTTTCAACATAGCTTTGAGTTACACGTGATTTCCAAGTGGTTTGGTTTCTTAAAAACATCTTTACATTTGGATTACTTTGTTGTTTTTTTTCTGAGACAACATTACAAGATTGGCTACATATATTTGCATACATGCAGTACATAGAATCAAAATGATAATATGTTTTATACTGTATTTTAGTCCATACCCTCAGTGTTGAAGGAAATAAAGATGCAAGGTTAACAATCATTTATATCTGACTACTATTTCTCCCATTTGTAAGGTTTCCCAAATGTAGCGAGCGCCGGAGACAGTGGGAGCGTTCCCTGAGAAGGGAAGGTTTTGTGGCTAATGACAGAACACTGCTCTGCAGCGAACACTTCAGAAATGAAGATTTTGACAGGACAGGGCAGACTATCGGATTCAAAGCTGGAGCTGTTCCATCTGTCTTCAACTTCCCTGCTCATCTTCAGACGGTACGTGTACAATTGGCCAACTAGATTACAAGGTGTTAAAGATGGATGCATCGATATTTAAATGTGATTTAATGTCACACTTTCTGCAAGTTTAGCAATACATAAAGTGTATTACAGATCAATTGAATATTTAACTATTTTTTCGGGAAAAGAGCAATGCCTTTGCAAGGGTAAGGAGGGCCAAGAAGAACATGAAGGCTCTTCTGGAGGCCAAAAAGATAAGGCCAAATATGGGGTTGTCACTCTGATGTTGGATGCGATGGCCATAAAGAAGCATGTTCAGTACGATCCACAGTCACAAACCATGTCTGGTTTTGTGGACATGGGGGATCGTATAAATCAAGGTGACATAGCTTCAGAGGCTCTTGTGTTTCTGGTCGTTGGGCTCCAAGGTTACTGGAAGGCTCCAATTGGTTACTATTTGACTAAGAGCCTAACCCCGGAAACGCAGAGTGTCTTAGTTGTGCATGCTCTGGAAGAGCTTCATCAGCGCCAGATCTTGTGACCTTAAGGCAACACCATGTGAGCCCTTGAAGACACATTTCCCCCATCCAAGAACCCGTGACAAGGTTTTTGTTATGATGGACGCTTGCCACATGTTGAAGCTGACGCGCAATATTTTGGAGGTACGTGCCTCTCTGGTTGACCATATTCAGTTGTTTATGTTTTAATTGTATGAAATCTGTGATCACATAATTGTGGAGAATATGCAGATTTACATTGCATGTTTGCGAGCCGTTAAAAACTATGGTTATTCTGCAGGCATACAGCCCAATTTTAAGCGTCACTGGCACCATCAATTGGAAGTACATCGTTCATCTCAACGATGTCCAAAAAAAAAGTGGCCTGCATGCTGCAAATAGGGTCACTGATAAACATGTTTACTTTGGTAATCAGAAGATGAAGCTATGTTTTTATGATGATTTGCTTTGTGTTTTTATCCTGGTGCTGATGTTTGGATCTTGTAGCGCTAATTTTCTCCTCATTTGTGTATTTTATCTCAATCAAGGTCTCCCTGGCTGCTCAGGCCCTCAGTAATTCCGTGGCAGTGGCCCTCCGCACCTTGCAGGATCTGAAGGAATATGCAGTGTTCCAAGATTGTGAGGCTACAGCAGAATTTATCGAGGTAATAAAGCAAGAGATCTGCATCACAATCCAAAGTCATTTCCAAATATTCTACTGTTCTTATGAACATTTGAGTGATTAATTGCTTTAATCCTGTTGGAATTTATGGCATTTATTACAGGTGACAGATTCCAGATTTTAAGATTTCACAAAAACATGACCACACAACACTTGTAGATCTACTATTTTGGTTGTTAATGTGTACAGAATATATAATTGGTGTATCAGTATCAAAAAAGTATCCTCAAGTCTAGCAATATGCAAGCACATATGTACAGTATGAGCTTTTTGTACTTACCGCAACTCATAATTAGCCCAGGAACACCCCCCATCTCAGGTTTAAATATCAAATTATTCAGACTTAGATGTATACTATGATACGTTAAACTCAGTTAAGGTGATGATTTCAGTGCTTCCAGTCACTTAAGATATTTGTTTATAGATAACGGACAGGCTGTTCGATATCTTGAACAGCCGCAATCCCAGAGCCAGAGGGTTCAAAGCCCCACTTGGTTCTCGGAACTGGACAAGCACCAGGGAGTTCTTGTCAAGAGCCAGGGCTTACTTGCTCGCTTTGAGGATGGGAGATGGCACACCCCTCTACCGTACAAAGAGGTCTTTAAAAAAAAAAGAGAATGTTCTGTTGGTGATGCACTGATACCCCCCCCGACACAAGTACAACTATTTAACTTTTGAGTAGTCACCAATATCCACTACAGATTCTTAATTATAATGTAATAATCATAATGAGACTTTATATTTGAATACCAATGGCTCATCACTACGGGTTTCAGTGCATCCCTAGTCTATGAGGTTGTCCGGATATCTAATTCTCTGCTATCTTCTGCATCATGTTCAGATGCTCTGTCCTCCTCCTGTCTGCATCGCGTTCAAAAGATGCTCTGTCCTGTCTGAGTTCATGAGATGCCCCACTCTTCAAGTGGTACGTATTATTTTATAATTCATATGATAATGTATTTACTTGTCTGTGAATTAGTCTCTGTTGCGATTCTCTTCTTTGTTTTTGAAGGTTGCTCTCTGTCCTCGGCTTTGTCATAAACATTGACACATTGATGGCGATGATTCCCGTGCTCCTCGAAGGACAGCGATATGTCCTGACGTACCGATTCAGCCAGGACCACTTGGAGCTTCTTTTCAACTCCATCAGAGCATCCGGTAGAGTTCATATTTACCAGCCACATAAAGTGTCAGCATATGCTCTTATAGCTTTCACATATACAGTATCTGGAGTTGTCAGAAAAACTATTTAGAGTATTTAGAATGTCTGTGTGTTTGCATAAATATTGTTCTGAAGGTGGCTGGAATAACAACCCTAACGCCAGCCATTTCAAGTACATTTTCCGGAAGCTGATAGCCAGGTGTGGGGTTGTTAAACCAAGCAGCAAAGGCAATGTGACAGCACAGGATGACACAGAGTCCCTACCAGCTGATCAGTCTGCTGTTCAGTCCTACCGCATAGACACATCTACCAACCTGTCGGCTGTAGACATGTCCTCTGCAGAATGAGAAGATCTCCCTTCCCCGTTTGCATACATTCCTGCCCTTGTACAAGACCACAGCTATCTTCCCAAGAAGTTTGATGGTCTTGTGGAAAATGTGCTTGTGTACATTTCAGGTAGAGTTAGACTTTATAGTAGATTTAGCCTATAACTAATTCATTTCCCCATGCTTATTAATTAAAAAAAGTCATTATAATGTGAATCTGTCCACCATTGATTTCAGGATTTGTGGTGCGACGCACACTAAAAAAGCTTTCCTGTGATGTCTGCCGGGCAAGCCTGTTGATGGATGCTGAATCTGCCAGTAAGGACCAGAGCTACCATCTGCTGACGCTGAAAAACAATGGAGGTCTTGTCATCCCATCAGCAGGCACCGTGAAGGTCGTCAGGGCAGCAGAGTGGGTTTTTCGGCAGGCAGTAGCAGATTCCAGGAGATCGCAACCCATCAAACTGTTGGAGGTCCTCTACATGGTGAGGAAGAGGATAGGTGGAGAGGATGTGTTTTTGCTCGGGGAGCACATCACTGACACGCGATATGGCATTGACAGTCACCACCATACACTCTTGACTCTGGTTGTGTCCCTCTTCTTCAAGCTAAGGCTGCACCACATTGCGAAAATGTCAACGCTTAGCTTGCAGAAAGACAGTGTGAGACAGAAGCTCACAAAAACTGTCCTTTTAAAAGGGCAGTAGCGCAAACTATTTGTGCACTTAAAGGATGGGTTTTCAACTGGTGGTCTGTTTAGTTTGCTACTCTTCTTTGATGTTTGCATGTGAATGAGTGGTGTATGAGTGTGTGCGTGAATGGGTGAATGTGGGGCTTTGTAAAGCGCTTTGGGCACCAAGACGGTGTAGAAAAGCGCTATGTAAGTTCAGACCATTTAAGAGAGAGGAGGAGAGGGAGGGAGCTGTATTGATTATATTGTATTGATGGAAAGAGTTTTGTGTCCAATTGTGTCTTAATGTTTTTTTTTTTTTTTTTGTGTTTTTTTTAAAAAGTTTTTTCTAATTGTGTGCTTTTGGACCTAAGTCAAAAAACCAAGACCCATCTCTTTTCTCTTTATTTTACAGAATGGCAACTTGAGACAGATTTATATTATACATACATTTACACATGTATTTAATATTGTTAATATTAGTAATAAACTAAATTGCACTATTTCATGTTTCATGTACCTTATAAATATTGACATTATTACTGTGTGTGTGTGTGTGTGTGTGTGTATGGGTATACCTAGTACTTTACCTGTCTAGTCTAATTAATATACTATTTTCTTAATAAACTCCGTGGCTATAATTTTTCACAAGTATGCAGTTAAATAGCCGCATCCCTGACGTTTGTGACACACCAAGCCGTTTGAAAATCGGTTGAAAATTGAGCAAAATAGTTATTTCAGCACTACATGCACAATAGACTTTAATGTTATAACCGGACGAGCGGTCCTGTCCTAAGATGGCCGCCGTGTGACGTCGTCGGGTCCCATTGGCTCTCAGCGCCGGTAAGCCATCTAGCCTTTCTATACATGTCTATGGAGAACGGTCATAATAACCGGATGTGACGCGCCCCGCCCATTTTACCGGGCATGAATCGCAGCAGGCTCGTCTGTTCTTGTGAGAGCCAAATATCCCAGAATGCATTTCACCTCAGCAACAGGCAACAACGACGGAGGAAAATAAACAACTTTATGTCGAAGTTTATAAATACTATTTTGTTCAAGTAACGTAATTTTATGACAAACTAATTCTTAAAGCAACTTGTGTTCTGCTCCGTGGATGGAGATGTGAGGTGTAGTTAACGGACCGTCAGACCCTCCAGCACCGGGCGGTCAGCTCATCTCAGAAAGCAGCCTGTTTTCGGCGAGTCTTCTGTGAAATGCTCCGCCGGTTTTCACGTCTCCGTAGTGGTTATAAATGAGATTTAACTACTATAACGAGTCTTCATACGTTTTAATGTGGTGTCAGAGACTGATGTTGTTCACCGGTTACGTCTGTTTGAGGACAGCGTTTAGATTCATAGCTTCATGTTTAAATATAACTTTAACGTATTGTTTGTAACCGCAGAGTGCAGCTTGTTTATTGTCCATCATTATGCATTAAAACTAACGATGTTTTAATTAATGAACACGAGGGGACCGTCATCGAGGCTCAAAAGAAGCTCTGAAGCTCTGAATTATAATAATAATGAATAAAATAATTCCACATATGAATTATTGTATAGTTCTCTGTAAGATCTTTGATGTGTGGTCAGCAGCTTGCTGTACGAGGACCACTATACTGATTATTAGCCTCTTGATGTTTGAGTAACAAGACAAACGGTAGGTGTGTGTGCATTCAAATATTTTAGTACAATAATTTTTTTTGTTACTGTATCCAACCTCCTACTCCTAAAATGATAAAGCTAATTATTTTATGACTGATTATATATATGGCGCTCAATATTATATATATATATATATATCATTTCAAATTAGATGAAAATGAGACAAAAGCTTGTTAATAGTAAAACATTTAAGTCAAAAACTAAATTAAAACGTATTAGCAAGACCAGCTGACGTGGTGAAGTCATCAAGACAGCTGCTGTTCCAATTGCGAAAATCTCCGTTCTCCGTTCTCCCGAACCTGCGAGTCACCTCGAACCTGAACGCAAGTCCGTTCTCGCCGTCTCAGGTATTGAGAAAGGGCCTGTGTGATTGTTAGTTACTGTTTGGGCAGGTGCCACTGTGTATGTTAGGTCCTGTCATTAGTGTATGAATGGGTGAATGTTCTGTAGTCTTAAAGCGCTTTGAGTGGTCAGAAGACTAGAAGAGCGCTGTACAAATCTATTTTACCAAGTCCATTTGGTTTAAAAAACAAACATTCTGTCTCCCACCCCCCCCCCCCCCCATTTCCATTATTTCAAAATAAAAGCCTCAATAATTATCTGTACCTCAACAATAGGTACACCACAATTTCTTTCAAATACTAGTGAAACTAGTACTTACTTCTACTGCTGCTGGTACCACTAGTACCACAATTACAACTATAACTAGTACTAAACCTTATATTACTTCAAAAGTGTTTTTCCTATTTCTATTCTTTCAGCAACGTTTGAATTAATTTCAGCTTTTATTATTTCTGTGTTTTCAAATTCATAGAAGCTTCTCCCATTTCTGTTTTTTTTTTTTACAATTCTTTCAAGTTCATTTCAGCTTTTCTCATTTCTGTATTTTGGATAAAATCGTCAGCTAAATGACATGTAATGTAAGTGAAGAACACAATAGTGATTCAGTCTCATTAGAGAGTTCTGCTTGGAGGCAGTCTGTGTGGCGCATGCTCAGTATCACACAGATGACAACCAATTGTGTTGGAGCAACAGCACAGCGTAGTTTGCATATAGTTCATATATGTACACCGCCCGGCCACATCAGCCCCATCATCAGTCTGCAAAGAGATCCTGAATCATGCCTGAGGTTGTGAAAGCGCCCAAGAAGGGCTCCAAGAAAGCCGTGTCCAAGGCCGTCAGCAAGAGCGGCAAGAAGAAGAGGAAGACCAGGAAGGAGAGCTACGCCATCTACGTGTACAAGGTGATGAAGCAGGTCCACCCCGACACCGGCATCTCCTCCAAGGCTATGGGCATCATGAACTCGTTCGTGAGCGACATCTTTGAGCGCATCGCCGGTGAGGCCTCTCGTCTGGCTCACTACAACAAGCGCTCCACCATCACCTCCAGGGAGATCCAGACCGCTGTCCGCCTGCTGCTGCCCGGCGAGCTGGCGAAGCACGCCGTGTCTGAGGGAACCAAGGCCGTGACCAAGTACACTAGCTCCAAGTAGACCTCATCTAGAACACCAACCCAACGGCTCTTTTAAGAGCCACCCACTTCTTCTAAAGTCCATTTCCTGATGTTTCATATAGCTGCAGGGCACACTATGAGTATTTTGTAATAATCTTAATTGCTAAACAGCGCATTGTTGCCTAATTGTATACAAGTAACAAACTTCTCCAAAGATCCTCATCAAAATAACTTTGAAGTCTATGTGAAATAGAGGAACCAGTATCTACTCCATAGACGAAAGAATTAAACCATTTAATGACTGAATCCCTTAAGGTGGACAAATAGTTTTCTCCCTATCAAATTTTTGTTTTCTAGTGAATGAGTAATTACTCATATCTGTACATTGTGAATACATAGACGCTATTATCTTATGTGGTTGTCTCCTTAGGCTTATTTTGGTGTTTTTGTGAGTTGAAGTACCTTAATTACTTGCTATAAAAGCAGGATGTCCTTTAATGAGGCTCTTATGTGGATCACTGGTGTACTGGTAATATCTTAAGATTAAACAGTGAAGTGGTCATTATGGGTGGATTGAACTGCTCTTTAAGAGCCTTTTTATACTGTTTTGAGTCTCTTTACGGGTTTCTTGCCTTCTGTGACTTATTAGCGAATACTGCTAAGTGTAAAGTTTGGTTTCATGTGATGTGTGAAACAAAAGATTGTAACTGTATAGTTTAAAGCTGCGCAGGATGAGCTACAATCCAGCGTACTGATATCTATCTAAACCACAGTCATGTTAAACATCAAGGATCACATCCTACTTTAGAGGAAATATACTTTGGATCTGATCTTTAAACTGAAAACTAGCTATCATTGTATTTGTATTAATGTGTCCAAGTCAAAATAACTTCTCAACTCCCTAAATGTGACCATGTAATGTGCCACTAAACTGTTATTGTAACATTGACATTTTCTAAAAAAAGACCACCATGGCTTGTCAGGATATTTGATGTTTAAAACTTGTAACTATTCATAATAAAACGTACTATTAGCAGAAGACCAGTTTCACAGTGAGCAGCACTGATGAACTGCAACATGACCACAATCAGTGTGTTTGCTGCTTCCAGAATAAGTTTTTTAAATACTGATCAACATCTGATGGTTGTTTTTACATTGAGACCCTGAACCAACACGTGGATCGGTTGGAAAACCACTTTTGCTGGAGATGTGATGCATTTTAAATACTTTTGTGAGAGAAATGAGTGTGAAAAGCCGCTGATCACTGCTGTCCTCTGCGCTGAGTAGGTGCGGTCTAGAGGCTCCTGAAACCAAACACGTGGATCATCGGAGCTCTACGTGACCTGAATATGAAGAGAAACTAGTCCGCTATCGACTCCTCCACCTTCAGCCTTTACAACCTGATGCACATTTAGTTTTTGGTCTTTAATCAGTGAAGAGAAAACACAAGTGACTCGACTTTCAAACTGCGGGAGGAGCTGCTGGCTGGGTTGAGTCTCCACGGTTCTCATGGTGTGTTTAAGTGCAGTCCGCAGTTTGAGCTCTTCATTAGTCTCACAACTCTCAAGTCCTCGACTACACGAACGGAACAACACCGGGACAAAATGGCAGAAGTAGCTCCAGCTCCAGCCGCCGCCGCGCCCAAAGCAGCCAAGAAGAAGGCGTCCAAGCCGAAGAAGGTCGGTCCCAGCGTCTCTGACCTCATCGTGAAAACTGTGGCCGCTTCCAAGGAGCGGAGCGGCGTCTCTGCTGCCGCCGTCAAGAAGGCTCTGACCGCCGGGGGATACGATGTGGACAAGAACAATGCCCGCGTCAAGACCGCCATCAAGAGCCTGGTGGCCAAGGGGACTCTGGTCCAGATCAAGGGGATCGGGGCCTCTGGCTCCTTCAAGATGAGCAAGACGACCGCCGACAAACCGGCAAAGAAAGCCGCTCCGAAAGCCAAGAAGCCCGCAGCGAAGAAACCCGCAGTGGCCAAAAAGCCCAAAGCAGCGGCAGTGAAGAAGGTTGTAGCCGCTAAGAAGTCACCGAAGAAGGCCACGAAACCCGCAGCTGCAAAGAAGGTAGCCAAGATCCCCAAGAAGGTGGCCAAGAGCCCCAAGAAGGTGGTGAAAAAGGCCCCCGCAGCCAAGAAAGTCCCCGTGAAGAAAGCTGCTAAACCCAAAGCCAAGAAAGCTGCACCCAAGAAGAAGTGAGCTCATCCTGAGGAAAAAGAAGCCAAGCTTCTATAAAAAGGCTCTTTTAAGAGCCACCAATCCTTCCTCAAAGAGCTGTTTTCTTTACTTAGGTTATTTAGAGAAGACTTTGAGTTTAAATTACATTTTACACTCACCCTAGGCTACACTAATCCATTGAGGGACATCCAATAACTTAAAGCATATACAGGAATAAAACGGATAAGTAAAAATACAATTTATGAATCTCCGATTAAAAGATGTATCTCTGCTTCTTTGTTTGCATACATCATGTGTGATGTAGCCTTTTGAGGATCTGATCGTTGTAGCTATATATAACTACATATGTGAACAGACAAATGCCACTGTTTCACCTCCAGTAGAAAGTCGATGTGACACACGGCATTAAGTGATCTGTTCATTCATCAATTCTTCCAAAGTACTATTTGTTCCATTTCGAAATGTTTAACCCTTCTGTTACTTTCAAATTGTCTAACACCTTTTACCATTGCGGACGATTTGACCCCAACCATTTAAACACTCAGAAATATATTATAAATATATCTTTCCCAGGTTATGTATTTTGTGCTAGTTTGTTGACAACATAAATAGCTCATTCAATTAAAAAAAAAAAGACACCCACCCCCTTAAACATCTGGAAATACCCGTTCAGCGACCATAAAGAAATATGCAGATCAGAACAAAATCTCATTTATTGACGTACCATTTAAAAGAGATCATTTTTATAATATATTTTTATAATATATTTCCAGTGTCAGCAGCCTAAAGGCTTGCTGTTGCTTCTCCTTTTGACCTGTACATTCCTGCCAAAAATAGCAACCCAAAGTAGGCCTGCAGGTCTTTCACATCCAAGTCTTTCCAACTCTCCCCATACACCCCTGCCCTCTAAATTTGTCATCTCAAGTTGATCTTTTTTGATTGATGGTGTCATGAAAAGCTCAAATGCTGATTTCATGTCATGGACATTACTGACAGCATATCTGTCGGAACCTGGAAGCATTCTAATGACATTAGAAGCACTAAGTCTACCTGTTGTTCATGTGGGGAGACGGACGATAAAAACTTTACATATTTGGAGGGCAGAGTGTTTGCTGGTGGTTGAGACAACAGGAGGGTCAACAATGAGGGTCTTATTCTCATCAGAAAAGGATGCCTCGTAATCAGGGTCCTCCACATTATCTTTTGTCTCAGACACATTCTCTTCTACGTCATGTGATAAAAAAGCTGTGACAAAACGTCATTGACAGAAAATCTTTAGAAGTCATTTTCAGTTGAGAGAGAGAGCAGAATAATTAAGCACCGAAATCACTTCAGAAGGCTGCTGGTCAGGTGGTCAGTCTCACTTTGTCTGTCTGGTTTTTATTTGACATTTGTGCATAGACCAAGAATCCACATTATAATATAAATATAATGAAAACTCCTTAAATATGGTGCAGTGGCAGCTGGTCCATAGCACATGGCACGACCTTGAGCAATATATATCTAGTAACATTTGTAAATTAGGAACTGTGCTCCAAATACAGACTTTTCCTGCATCCTCTCTGCATGTCTGCCTGTCTCAGCTGGGCTCGGGCAATGTCCCAAAGCGGCAGGTCTAGGAAGCACATTAGCTAATATCAGTGACATATAAAATACCTTCTTCCTTAGAAGAAGCTGTTGAAGAGCTGTGTGAGTGGCACTGCTCTCCACTCTGCTGTGTTTCAGCTGGTACGTGCAGTGTTTGTGTTTAAGCTGGGTGGAGTGTGTCATAATCTAGTGTGCTTGGGCCTGTACAGTGAGCCTCTCTTGCATTAATTTACATGGTGGAAGTAAAAACAGAAATATGGCAAAGTTCAATCAACAACAAACTTCTCCTTCGATAAGCCAGGAGAATGGCCTGAGTGGAAGCAGCGATTTGTGAGGTTTAAAACCACCTCCCACAGTCCAAAGACATGCTCTGGGGATTAGGTCGATTGCTGACTCTAAATTACCTTTAGGTGTGTGGATGGTTGTATGTAAATGTGTTTGCGATTGTGTTGTGGCTCTTGTATTTTGGCATTTGCGGGTGTTTTGTGGCTTTTGTATTTGTCTGAAACTTCTCTGCCACCGTAACTATGCCAGTTTTATTCAAATAGGAGACTATACCTGCTTGAATGATTTCCGTTAACGTCACCCTTTGTAAAAGAGAATATTGTTCATTATTTCAGAATAGCGGATCAGAGCTCTTTGTGTGAGTGGGTGGCTCTTAAAAGAGCCTTTGTGGTCCAGCTGGTGGTCTCCAGGTCTACTTTGACTTGGCGGGCTTCTCGGTCTTCTTGGGCAGAAGCACAGCCTGGATGTTGGGCAGTACGCCGCCCTGAGCGATGGTCACTCCGCCCAGCAGTTTGTTGAGCTCCTCGTCGTTGCGGACAGCCAGCTGCAGGTGACGCGGGATGATGCGGGTCTTCTTGTTGTCGCGTGCAGCGTTTCCAGCCAGCTCCAGGATCTCAGCGGTCAGATACTCCAGCACAGCCGCCAGGTAGACGGGGGCTCCTGCGCCGACACGCTGCGCATAGTTGCCTTTGCGCAGATGTCTGTGGACGCGACCGACTGGGAACTGGAGACCAGCACGAGAGGAGCGGGTCTTGGCCTTCGCTCTGGCTTTGCCACCGGTTTTGCCTCTGCCGCTCATTGTTGGATGATTCTGCAAATGAAAGTGCGGCTTCACAAGCCAAACCCACTTTTATATGTCCGCGGAGCGGGCGGGACGGCTCCTGACATGCGCACCAACCAGAGAAGAGGCTTCATGCACGAGCACACAGGGCGCCAGCCCCGAGTTTTGGTGCACAGTTTGAAATCATTTTCCACCAATGAGCAGCAGAGACTCGCTTGTAGAGTGGGGCCTGAGCTCCAGGAGGAGTCCTCCACCAATCAGGCGCCGCAGGTCGGAATCTGCTTCAACTCCACAACAGTCTTTACATATTTTTTTGATATTCTGTTAAACGTGCTAATCTCGGTTTATAAAGTTTACAGAAGTCTGTTAACTGATATTTGAGATCTTTTGATGATAATCTGGTTTTAAAAACAATGGTTATTTTCACAAATTAATCAGATGTTATAAACTGTTGTGTCAGGCCCAAGTTCCCCATAACATGTTGGTGTGAAATCCACACATCAATACTGTTAAATAAATTTTTTCAGAATTTACTGAATTGAGGGAATTAATTGCTTGTTTTTAAATTATTAAATGTTTTCAATATTTGCTTGTGTAGAGTTATCAACACACTCAACTCAACTCAACTCTATTTATAGAGCACTTTCAAAACCACAAGTGGAACCAAAGTGCTGTACAGAAGGTAAAATAAACAGTAAAAAACCACACAAAATAAAAACAAAGAATTAATACAAAACATATGATATACAAACCTTACAAAGCATTATCAAATGCTAAAGAAAACAAAAAGGTTTTAAGCGCACTCTGAAAGACGCCCAAGGAAGGACAGGTTTTTACAGACATAAGAAGGTCATCCAAAGCCTAGGAGCTGCAACAGAAAAGGCCCGATCACCTTTACATTTTAAACGGGTTTGCGGAACCTCGAGAAGCAACTGATCATTTGAACGTAGAGATCGACTGGATTGACGCCGGCTGATCAAATCAGTAACATACTCAGGGGCTAGAACATGAAGAGACTTAAAAACATACAGCAGTGCTTTGTATTGGATTCTGTATCTTACACCATGTATAACACCAAGTATTTCCTGTTTTACACATTTTGAAATGGAACAGTAATTTGTACCTTGGAAGAATTGATAAATTTGATGATTCCTCCTGATTTATAATGGGTTCTTGAACAGATCACTTAATGCCATGTGTCACATCGACTTTCTACTGGAGGTGAAACAGTGGCATTTGTCTGTTCACATATGATGTAGTTATATATAGCTACAACGATCAGATCCTCAAAAGGCTACATCACACATGATGTATGCAAACAAAGTAGCAGAGATACATCTTTTAATCGGAGATTCATAAATTCTATTTTTGCTTATCTGTTTTATTCCTGTATATGTGTTAAGTTGTTGGATGTCCCTTAATGGATTAGTGTAGCCTCGGTTGAGTGTAAAATATAATATAAACACACAAAGTTTTCTGTAAATAACTTAAGGAAAGGAAACAGCTCTTTGAGGAAGGATTGGTGGCCCTTAAAAGAGCCTTTTTATAGAAGCTTTGCTTCTTTTTGTTCAGGATGAGCTCACTTCTTCTTGGGTGCAGCTTTCTTGGCTTTGGGCTTAGCAGCTTTCTTAACGGGGACTTTCTTGGCTGCGGGGGCCTTTTTCACCACCTTCTTGGGGCTCTTGGCCACCTTCTTGGGGCTCTTTGCTACGTTCTTGGGGCTCTTGGCCACCTTCTTGGGGCTCTTGGCTACCTTCTTGGCCGCTGCGGGTTTCGTGGCCTTCTTCGGTGACTTCTTAGCGGCTACAACCTTCTTCACTGCCGCTGCTTTGGGCTTTTTGGCCGCTGCGGGTTTCTTCGCAGCGGGCTTCTTGGCTTTCGGAGCGGCTTTCTTTGCCGGTTTGTCGGCGGTCGTCTTGCTCATCTTGAAGGAGCCAGAGGCCCCGATCCCCTTGATCTGGACCAGAGTCCCCTTGGCCACCAGGCTCTTGATGGCGGTCTTGACGCGGGCATTGTTCTTGTCCACATCGTATCCCCCGGCGGTCAGAGCCTTCTTGACGGCTGCAGTAGACACGCCGCTCCGCTCCTTGGAAGCGGCCACAGTTTTCACGATGAGGTCAGAGACGCTGGGACCGACCTTCTTCGGCTTGGACGCCTTCTTCTTGGCTGCTTTGGGCACGGCGGCGGCTGGAGCTGGAGCTACTTCTGCCATTTTGTCCCGTTGTTGTGCGTTCGTGTTGTCGAGGACTAGAGAGTTGTGAGACTAATGAAGAGCTCAAACTGCGGACTGCACTTAAACACACCATGAGAACCGTGGAGACTCAACCCAGCCAGCAGCTCCTCCCGCAGTTTGAAAGTCGAGTCACTTGTGTTTTCTCTTCACAGATTAAAGACCAAAAACTAAATGTGCATCAGGTTGTGAAGGCTGAAGGTGGAGGAGTCGATAGCGGACTAGTTTTTCTTCATATTCAGGTCACGTAGAGCTCCGATGATCCACGTGTTTGGTTTCAGGAGCCTCCAAACCTCACCTACTCAGCGCCGAGGACAGCACTGATCAGCGGCTTTTCACACTCATTTCTCTCACAAAAGTATTTAAAATGCATCACATCTCCAGCAAAAGTGGTTTTCCAACCGATCTACGTGTTGGTTCAGGGTCTCAATGTAAAAACAACCATCAGATGTTGATTAGTATTTAATAAACTGGAGTTATTCTGGAAGCAGCAAACACACTGATGGTGGTCATGGTTTATCACTGCTGCTCACTGTGAAACTGGTCTTCTGCTAATAGTACGTTTTATTATGAATAGTTACAACTTTTAAACATCAAATATACTGACAAACCATGGTGGTCTTTTTTTAGAAAATGTCAATGTTACAATAACATCTTACATATATTGTGTTGATGAATGAAGTCAGCACAAAGTATTCAATGGTATAACTAATGCTGATAATTTAAGTATTTTTATATCAGCATTCAACAAGATTTGGTTCCAGTGTGTGAAAACACATTCCAGTTTTCCGGCCATAGGTCAAGCTGCTTTGATAATGTAATTAAAAACCCTAAAGTCTGTTACAATTCATAGGCAATTAAGAATAAATTACAATGACAACAGTTCAGTGGTACATTACAGGGTCATTTTTGAGAAGTTGAGAAGATCTTTTGACTTGGACACATTAATACAAATAACATGATAGCTAGTTTTCAGTTTAAAAATCAGATCCAAAGTATATTGCCTCTAAAGTATCAGTACGCTGGATTGTAGCTCATCCTGCGCAGCTTTAAACTAACTATACAGTTACATTCTTTTGTTTTACATATCACATAAAATCAAACTTTACACAGGCAAGAAACCCGTAGAGACTCAAAACAGTATAAAAAGGCTCTTAAAGAGCAGTTCACTCCACCCATACTGTTTATTCTTAAGATATTAACAGCACACCAGTCATCCATAAGAGCCACATTAAAGGAAGTCCTGCTTTTATAGCAAGTAATTAAGGTACTTCAACTCACAAACATGATACAAAAACATGAGACAATCACTTAAGACAATAGTGTCTTTGTATCTACAATGTACAGAAATGAGTAATTACTCATTTACTAGAAGACAAAAATTGGACAGGAAGAAAACGACATGTCCACTTTCATTAAAGGGTCGAATTCTTACATCTATTCAGTAGATACTGGCTCCTCCATCTTCTATTTCACTTCAAGTTTAATTCTCATTTGATGAGGATCTTTGAAGAAGTCTGTTACCAAACCAACCTTGTATGTATACATTTAGGCAACAAGGCAATGTCAGTATCAAACTGTTTAGTGATTAAAACTACAACAGAGCCGTGGGCGTGTGAGAGTGTTGACATAATGGAAGACATCGGTGGGCTCCGAGATAGCATGCTAGCATTAGCAGATCAAATCGATCAACATTGGTTATCTGCAGATACTATTTTGACACATATTGAGGGTTTTTTGGAAATACTAGGGCTTGCCGTTCCCACTTCGGCAGCTCTAGGTGGTGTTTGGTTGTAGGTGGTGGTGGTTTCTATCCGATCGGTTGGCAGTTGCTCTCAATTAGCTCGACTTTTCTCAGACATTGTAATTAATGAACCACTACCTTTTCTGCCACTACAACCATAGACAGTAGCTATATAAGAAGGCTACAACTAACTTAGCCTATTTCTAGCCCTTTCACTGCCCTTTTTGCACACGGCTCTGTTGTCTGTTCTGAATGTGAGAGATAGCCACGCCCCCCGATTTGCATATAAGAACATGAAATGAAATACAGTGCCATTATGAAATAATGTGGCATTATGAAATAAAAGTGCCATTGTGAAATAAAGAAATGTGTACATATGAAATAAAAGTACCATAAAATGATTGAATGTATTTAATATCTATTTCACAATGTATATACAATGCAAATTTCAGTTATTTGTGTATCTATTCATTTTTTTATTTTGAGTTAGGGTTATATAATAAAACGGCATTCCATACAAGACGGGTAATGGTGTTTATGTTAAAACAATATATTTCTAATATGCCCTGCAGATATATGAAACATCAGGAAATGGTCTTCAGAAGAAGTGGGTGGCTCTTAAAAGAGCCTTTGGGTTGGTGTTCTAGATGAGGTCTACTTGGAGCTGGTGTACTTGGTCACGGCCTTAGTTCCCTCAGACACGGCGTGCTTCGCCAGCTCGCCGGGCAGCAGCAGGCGGACAGCGGTCTGGATCTCCCTGGAGGTGATGGTGGAGCGCTTGTTGTAGTGAGCCAGACGAGAGGCCTCACCGGCGATGCGCTCAAAGATGTCGCTCACGAACGAGTTCATGATGCCCATGGCCTTGGAGGAGATGCCGGTGTCGGGGTGGACCTGCTTCATCACCTTGTACACGTAGATGGCGTAGCTCTCCTTCCTGGTCTTCCTCTTCTTCTTGCCGCTCTTGCTGACGGCCTTGGACACGGCTTTCTTGGAGCCCTTCTTGGGCGCTTTCACAACCTCAGGCATGATTCAGGATCTCTTTGCAGACTGATGATGGGGCCGATGTGGCCGGGCGGTGTACATATATGAACTATATGCAAACTACGCTGTGCTGTTGCTCCAACACAATTGGTTGTCATCTGTGTGATACTGAGCATGCGCCACACAGACTGCCTCCAAGCAGAACTCTTTAATGAGACTGAATGAATGAACATTATATGTCATTTAGCTGACGATTTTATCCAAAGCGACTTACAATAGGGGTAGTAATAATAATAACAAGGAAATAGTAGATTTATACAGAACAACATGTTGAATCATTACATGGGGATCACAGATCTTTTAACAACATCACACAAACCTGTTTGAAGCTTATTCTTAACATGCTCTCTACTGAGTGGGTAATAGGAGGACAAAATGATGTACAATACATACGACAGAAATGACTATCAATATTATGGCCTTGATTTCCCCATGTGGGTTCAGAGAGTCAAGAGGCTCTTCTGAGTTGATTTGCTGTTGTACATGGTTTAGGTCAGTGGTTCTCAACTGGTCTGGCTCCGGGACCCAACCATCACCCCTTAATGAGAAGCCGCGACCCAACTCGAGGAACATTCTCAACATCCCAAATTTATTCAAAATCAAGTCCATAAGCTGAATTTTATATTCAGGATGTTTTATTATCCTAAAAACCCAATGTCTCCCCCATATCAGAATGATTTGACCCAACCAGGCACACGCCGCTGAAAACCGACACTTCTCTGCATTAAAAAGTCCCTTCAAAACAAAAACACAGGATGAATTTTCTTTTTTTTTCCCATGCAAAGACCCAATAAAAACGGGTCTGCGACCCACTAAATGAGAATCACTGGTTTGGGTGACAGACCTTTTGAAGTAGGACACGAGATGACTGACATCTACGTCATATTAACGGGACTGAGAATTCAGGTTGGCCTGGTATCATTCAATGGGTTCATTTGAACTGGCTAATGGGTAAATTAAGGATTATGTATACTGCAAACAATCTTGCAAGCTGGTAATCATTGAAGTTCCTATTTTTAAAGATATGATCGTAATGCTGGATTCATCTCTTTACTGTGCTCCGGTCCAACAACAACGTAATGATCTCTGCTCCAGTCATGTTAGCCATGCATTACTGTTCATTTTAACATGAAACACAACTCGCAGCCCGCCTGCATTTCAACCATAGAGATACAAACTCAAAGAACAAGAAAGTGCAAATAAGCCATTTCACGACGTTATAGATAAGAGCCAATATTAGTATAATTTAAGTGCTACAATTTTTTTGTGTTTTAATCAAGGTATAGTCTAATATATATATATATATATGAACACATTGTGCGACCTAGAGCAGTTTGATTGACAGCACTACAAAAGTTAGAGGACATTGAATATTGGGGGGGCAGGTGGAACATTCCTGTAGTTGAGAACACGTGATTAATTAGGTTATGTTGAGTTCATTAATTTATGTTATAAGTTAACTAAATGGGTTTATTTGTTTGTATGTTTGTTTCACAATACGTGTACCAGGGACCTTACCTTTTTACAAATAAAAACCATTCTGATAACTCGACTTGCAAGACTTCTACCAATTCGATCCTCACAACCCCTGATGTAACATGTCTACAGAATTGAATCTTGTGTTAAACCTAAAAAACAAAGTACAGTTGGACAGTACTTGATGTATCACAGATTCATTTGACACAATAAGATACACAAACTGCCTGTTATTGTCACATAATTAATACCAATAACTTGCACTAATATTGCAAAAGTACGTTTTGTGAAGGTTAAGTTGATATCACTCAGAAATGTGATGGTGAACCCCAAAAGTGTGAAGAAATTTCATTTACCAAAACATTAAATGACAGTTAATATCAGGGCTGGACTGGTAATCGGGCATACCGGGCAAATGCCCGGTGGGCCGACGCACTTGGGGGCCGGTCGATAGGCCTATAAAAACATTTTATTTAAAAAAAAAAAAAATTGCTTTCGACCGGCCCATAAAGCAGGGACCGCGGCCCATTGGTTCATTTTCCATACTGACACTGGGCTGGCCCAATCATCTCTTAGCAGGCTCCACCCCTCCCTCTCCGTGTGTCAGTCAGATGCATTCAGTGGCTCAAACCTAGAAAGAAATGTGTGGATTAAGATGGAGAAACAAAAACGTAAGAGCAAGGGGGGTGCGGAGAAATTGCGGGCCAAAAAAAATCTAGAGGTTGATGGCTCAACATGTTCAAAAATAACCGACGTGTTTAGTGCTGTAGCCTCAGTTTCCAAAACTACTACAGAACCTGATGACATGTTGCAGAAACAGCAGGTGAACATAGCACATGGAGGACGAGCGGTGACTAGCCACAGCGATAGCGGTGCTTGCGGGTTAGGGTTGCCAACTCTCCCAACCCCAAATCAGGGACACTTTCGCGGGCTGACGGGGGGGTGCTAGCAGTCGGCGGCCGGGCTTGCAAAACCTCACATGCTCCGCTCTGGCCACCCGGCCCCTGCGCGCACACTGCTCTGATGCGCCACAACTTCACAACAACCGGGAGTTTTTCGCGCGTCATTGACTTAGCAGGCTGTGATTGGAAATCGGTACTGGAGCTGTCCCGGACGGGACGAATCAAAACTGCCCATAATTCGGGATGTCCCGGGTAATACGGGACGGTTGGCAAACCTAGCTCGCAGGCAGCAGAGAAGAAGGTGCAGCAGAGGAGAAGGTGCAGCAGGTGTCACTGTGACAGTGAAGTCCAGGAGGGGCAGAGTGAGCAGGAGAGTGTCATTGAAACGGTAAGCAAGCAGGTAGCTACATGAACAGGGAGGGAGTGTTAATCAGGGCGGGTGCATGAGGACAGTGTGTGTGGACCTGGCTGGGCCACAACGAAGATGATGACGATTTAACAGTTACCTCAATTCATGAATATTATAATAAGGCAACAAACATTATCGTTGTCGGTTGTTGCTATTATAAAGTCTGAGTGTCAGGTTGTCATTTGTCAAATTGTCACTTAAAAGTGACTGCAATGGCCACTCAGTTAGCTAAAGTCAAATAACACAGCATAAGCTATTTAGCACTGTTATTGTAGCTAGCAGAGTTGAGAGTTCACTTATTCAATTGCAACTTCGGATATTCTAATGTAACCATTTAAAACTCATAACGGTCGTCGACGGCCCTTCTTCTCTAGAAAAAAACTGAAATGATGCCATTTGATTATTTTAATTATTACTCACCAACGAGTTACACGTTAGAAGAGGTCGCTAACGTATGTTATTTGGGGGTTAAAAACCCGCTTTGCATTTTGAAAGCTGTATATTCAAATAACTAGATAATTTATAATGTTTCATCTGAATTTCCAATATCATCAATATGAAATATTACGGCAAGTGAATACTCTAAATTGCAGAGGTGGGATCAAGTCACTGTTAGGCAAGTCACAAGCAAGTCTCAAGTCATTGCCCTCGAGTCCCGAGTCAAGTCGAGTCAAAGACGAAGCAAGTCCCAAGTCGAGTCACAAGTCACAGCTAACAAGTCTCAAGTCGAGTCACAAGTCGTACCATTTTAGTTTCGAGTCATTTCGAGTCCTTTTATTATAGTGGGGACGGGGAACCCTGGGTGATGGTGCGCTGCCTCACAGACCTAGACTACGAAGGGAAGGGTAATGGTGGATCGACTGTGACTGTGTTATAGTGCTGTAACGCTCACCCCAGTGCTGCAGCGTAAATAAGGAGGCGATGACTGGCTTGCAACTCCGCTGCATTTATTTATATAAAACAACTCAACTTCGGTCACTGTTGGCCGTCACCACGCCGAACGAACACTTCCGCATTCACGGCCCCCCAAAACTCGGGTTGTCTCGCGTAACTACAGCTGGTAACAGCGCATAACGTGAACACATGCAACATCTGCATAACTGATTAACTAATAACTTTAACTCAGCTCATTACACTACTTTAAAACGGACGTTGACATAATGTTGGCGAGGATTTCCATCGGAGTCTGAATCCGGGTTCAAAAATCCCGATTTTTGTAACCATGAACGAGCTGTCTCGTTGATACGGTCAAATGGACTGCAGTGATTGGATGTTGTTCAGGCAGCGCGCGCTCTCTGCATACAGGTGGCGCATAATTTTTTTGACAGATGCAGATAAACAGAGCGGCGCGGCCGTATGAAAATGTTTACCCCCAGTTTTCATGGGAAGTAGCAAGTCTTCTCGAGTCAAAAGGCTCGAGTCCAAGTCAAGTCACGAGTCATCGGTATTCAAGTCCAAGTCGAGTTGCAAGTCTTTGTACGTTTTGTCGAGTCGAGTCTCAAGTCATCAAATTCATGACTCGAGTCTGACTCGAGTCCAAGTCACATGACTCGAGTCCACACCTCTGCTAAATTGTATATATATATTATCAGGACGTTTTGTGTGAGTAATTTGTTTGTATAGGTTTTTTATGGGATGTGTCTTAACAATTAGAGGTAAATCTTGTTTGGTGTCATATTAAAGAGGGGGAAATAAAAATTGTGTCATCATTTACTCACCCCCAAGTTGTTTCAAACCTGTATGAATTTCTTTATTCTGATAAACAAAAATATATATTTTGAAGAATGTCGGTAATCAGACAGTTGATGGACCCCATTGACTTCCATAGTATTTTTTTTCTACTATGGAAGTCAATGGGGTCCATCAACTGTCTGATTACCGACATTACTGTCCATGGCACTTACAGTAGTTCTCAACCTTGTATGGGTTTTTGGGAACGGAACAGTAGATATGCATATCTACAGGGAAAGCTAGGATAGTGTACTGGTTGGTGGTTGTGTCCGACCGATTGTGGGGGGCCGGTCTGAGCAGAAATGCCAGGGCCCTTTTTTTGTCCCAGTCCAGCCCTGGTTAATATTAACATAAGTTTTGGTGTTTCATTCTAAACAATTATTGTATCAATCTCTGTTAATGGATAAATAAAGATATGGTGAAGGGCAGGTTTATTCTGAAATCCAGAACACATATTTTGTGAATGACGGCACGAAATAATTCAAGTAGTGCAAATCGATTTTTAAATTTAATTCCCATTCTCGTAAATCAGACGATAACATATTAAGATAAGACTGTTGTTTACTGAACAGAGGTCCTCCAAAAAAAAGTGATTTATTTACACAGGAACAAAAGCATCTGGGGGGGCAATCAATCTCAAAGAGTAAAACCGTCCATACTCTGGTACCACATCCAACATCAGAGTGTGATGAAGCAACATTTAGGGCAGCAGGAGTCCAGACAACAGAGATATAATCCTGGGGAGATGCAGACCAACTACAGAGGAGCACATGTTAGGGATTGGCCAGTTCATCTGATGTCACAGAGGAGGGCACAATGTCCAAGGCTCCCATCTCTGTAAGCACACACACACACGTTTTAGTGTTCAGAAGACATTACTTTATGTGTCAACATGTTATTACACTTGAGTATTATTAAAGATAATGAACATCATTAGCCTGCTTAGAATTTGTGTTGGTATTAGCACATTGCTAAATTTAGATTAATGCCGAATTGTGCTTAGTATGTGTAAAGTGTACATCGGCTATTCATCCCCATGCAAGGAATTTCCTGCTAACCACAAATACCTTGAAAGAACTTAATTCCAATAAACAGAGAATAATGTGAGAGTTTAGCTTTCTGCAAATCACGTGATACGTTGAATGTTGACGTTTCTGGACCAGATAAACGATTCATGAATAGGTCTCATATCAACATTAGTGTGAAATGATTATAAATTAACCCTGTAACCTTTTAACTTTGTATATCCTTATGAAGATGTACAAAGTCACATAATATGTGTCATGTCAGACACTGTTAGGGTTAGTAAAAACACTTTTCCTACCTGACGTATCATTGTAACATTTTAACAATGGTGTCTTTCTACTACCATTATATTGAGGTTCACCGCTAATTAGCATTGGCATTAGTTAGTCACGTTATTTTTTTCTCAATGGCAGGCGATCTTTTGGCACTGCCTTGGCGATTGACCTATTGGGAAAACCTGATTAATAATGGATATCATAATCAATATGTCATCGACCCAGACCGAATGTCAAAAAGGCGACATTCAACGTATCTGTGGTTGCATGCAATGAAAAAACATTTCCAGGTGACTGGGCTGAGTATTATAATCAGTATTTTGACTGATTATAGCACCATTATTGACACCATGAGTTTGTTGCATTTTTACTGTTTCCTTAGGTTAAGTGGGGATGGTCTGTGTGGCAAAGTCTCTCCACAGACTGTAGTTTTCTGCAGAAAAGTCTTTGTCTTGACAGACATCTGACATCAATCCTCACTTTGAGATGAGTTCAAACAGAGATGATGAACATACCTTTAAGCTTCAGGTAAGACAGAAAGTCAATGATGGTGTGGATGATGTCTCCATCTGCTATTCTCAAGGAACCTGTGGAGGTGAAGCAACAAAATGCAGCCAACTGCCACGTCATCGGAAGCTGGTAGCAAACTGAAAGTTACCACAGGAGAATAGTAGTATCTTCAGATACTAAGACATCTTGATACTGACAAGAGTCATCTTTAAGACTCTTCTTTTAGAAAAATGTCAAAATGATAGAAATGTGAATCATAGAAATCACTGATTCAAACAACTTCTCTGTTTACATGTACAAAACCATTCAGTTTCTTGCCCCTTTTTCAAAATAGACACACTACTAAAAAGCTGTTTACATCAGTAATGACAATGAAGACACATACTTTTACTTTTAAATATTCTGTTTCTATGTTAAATAAATGCTCTAACAAGCTAACAATAAGGCTGCCTTGTTAGCTATTGTGCACTACGTTAGCTTCCTCACTGTCTCTGCTGCTAAAGCACCAGTGGCTTGTGTGTTCAACCATGTGTGTAAGTTGTATGCATACGACTGGATTCTACTTTGTACTTTTCCTTAAGAGTTGAGTGAGAGTTTCTAAACAGATGTTGTGACGTGATCTGGCCTCCATCTATTTAAATTAAACCAAAAATACTACACAGATAAACTAGACATACTGCAAGGGTGACACTACGCACCGCGGATGGAGTAGCGTGGTGCGCTGGGAACCAGAGGGTTGGTGGTTCAAACCCTGGCTGCCCCATGTCCAATGTCGAAGTGTCCAATGTACAAACCATGTAATGTAATGTCCTAAATCCCAGAGTTTGAGAGAGAGACAGACCTGTTCTGAAGTCCTCCTCCTGGCCCATGTCCCTCTTGCCAGCGAGACCCGACTTGTCTCCTAGTGTCCTGTGTCCATCTATTCCATCTGGACAATGAGTAAGCACAATTGATACAGTAAAAAAAACTCACTTGAAATGAGGTTCAACTTAATTCAATTATGACAGCTATTCAGTTGAAGCTGTTTTTAAAACTTTTCATCAACAGCTGCTCTTGAAAGAATATCTAAAGGACATTGTTGAACACTATTTCATTTGGTTTGTAAATGTTTGGTTAAATGCCTGAACTTGTACGGACCACCTGCAGGGCTTGGCTCATGGAATTGCGGTAAAGAAATGGAACATTAAAATGCGTTGGGCAGCAGTTTTACAAAAATACAAAGAAAGCGTTAGAATAATGATGAAATGAAAGAAAATGAAATGAAAGGCAAAGGATTTGCTTAGCCACGGTGATGCATTGTTAGCGGTCAGTGTGTTCCTACGAGTCTACAGATCATAGTGAGGTGGCATCCGAAACAACCCTCTTCCCAACATTTACACAAGAGTAGTGCGTTAATTAGAGGTGTGCTACCTGGTCACAGCCAGCTTTGGTTTTCATAATTTCTAATACAACAAATGAGGCACAATTTGGTTTTGGTGTGTGCGTAATGGGTTGCAATAAAGTACGCGGTGCCCATAGGAGACAGGTTCTTGCATTGCTTTAGCCTAACGAGTCAGGTAGGCCTAAGACTTTGGGTCTCAGGTGAGGTTAAGAACGGGCTGCCTCCCATATATGATGGCAGTGGGAAATGTGATCCTGAATGTCTGTCCATGAGACAGACATTCAGTGGACGGGTCTCAGAGCTGCTGAGTACAAAGCTAGGGCTGTGTCCAACATGCTTGAAGACACAAAAGGGTTTCAAGGGTAAGATAACTACTTCAATAGACATCGACACCCATGTTTGCTGCCCGATTGACTGTCATCAGTCAGCGTGTTCCCCCCCACCCCTCTGATTTGTGGGCGCCCCAATCACGTGACTAGTTAAGAGGTCAACACTTACTGCTGAACAAAAAGTCTGTTTAGAACCGATTAATGACTCCTCGTATCATTTGGTTGAAAAGAATAAATAATGGGACCCATGTATGAAACTTCGAGACGAGTCTGTTTGCTGACTACGATTATCTAATAGTTCACTTTAAGGTCACTCAAGGGGACACTTTATGGTCTAACAGGACAGATGCTAATTGGCTGGAGGTGTTTGACTTAATTTGGCTTACTCATTAGCTTGAGTAGTGCTTGAGCTGCTTAGCTGTTTCTGTGAGCTTTTAACTACAAGTCCAATTGAAGTACATGACATCGGAGAGACCAGGAAGGGCGGAAATGATGTGCTTTAATGGTTTTGTGTTTCAAGCACAAATCGCTCCTCCTGTCTCCTGGCCCTTTGCTTTTTGGTCTTGATATTGTGTCTATTTACACAAAAGTATAACCTTTATCATAGGTAAAATATTCCCATAAAACTCAATTTTAAACTCAAATACTATTGTGTAATAATCGGATCAAATTGGACATTAATGATTTGAGATGTGCGTAGCGTACTGTTAATATGGTAAGGCCTTTAAACACTGAGGATGTGTTGAATAACCATCATGAAAATACAGAATACACATCAGCAAATAATTTGGATCAAAACTAGCAAGCAGCAACAGCAGCAATGGAAATTTGGAACAGGGTGCTTTTGAGCAGCTTCTCTCTGTCTGTCTAATGCAGCGTCTCAACTACTGTCAGCTATTTCTTTCGTTTCATTTTAGTGAAATACAGTGAGTGAATTTAAGTTCTGCATTTATATCCAGGGGCTTTTATTGTGAAAAGTAAAAAATGAAGGGGAGGGATGTGGTCTGCATCATTATCACAGTCCAGACAGGAAATAAAATGTTCTTGTTGGCATATCCGTTCAGATGGACTTTGTTATGGGAAGAAAATTGCGTTGCTTTTTCACTCAAGTAACTTCTGGTTCGGTGTAAAATCACTTCTTGAAGAAGCCACAGTCCTAAAGTAGATTGAGGCGCAAATGGATCGTACAAAAAAGGGCATAACACTGCCAAACGGCATGCTGGGAACAGTTACCTCTCCTTTGTAAACTTCTGTTTGTGAGCTTTTATACCAAAATGACACTGTAGCCATTTGTCCATCTTAACTTAAAGATCAGTGGTTCCAAACATCCAAAGGAATCAACAAAGTCTGCCGTAAACACTACATAAAGCTCCATATACTACACAATTGTGACTTCAGGTAAAAAAGGTTTCCAGAGAGTATTTAGATTTGCACAACAGCTACCCAAGCTCTATTTGAAAGAAAAAAATATATATTTCACACAGCTGAAATGAAAGTAAAAGCATGATATCTTTTAGCTGACATGATATGATGTTATACACAGCTTTGCGGTCGTTGAAGCTAGTAGTTTATGCTACTATCTGCATCAACAGTATCTCTGTCTGATATTACTCATCTAATCTTTCACTGGACGAGCATCATTCAAAATAAACTTTTAATAAAAGGTCTGATTTATCTGTGTTTATGTTGTATTATACAGTGTATGACATTACATGCGACCTTATGGCCATAAACCACAATGACGAGACCGAC
The DNA here is from genome assembly GCF_949316345.1 of Pungitius pungitius. Taxonomy (NCBI): domain Eukaryota; kingdom Metazoa; phylum Chordata; class Actinopteri; order Perciformes; family Gasterosteidae; genus Pungitius; species Pungitius pungitius. The sequence continues at coordinate 8,044,023 of NC_084905.1, forward strand.
AGATGCATAAAAACCAAAGCTATAGCAACATTGATCAAACGTGTTTAAGTAGCTTACCACTACAACTAATATAGGGATTATAATTGTATCGGCTACTCATGAGGGAGCACTTTACAATAATATTTGTTTTCTGTTTGTGAGAGAAATACAATGTTTGGATGCGTAAGCAGGGGGACAGATGAGTGACAGCAGCAGCTAAGGAGGCGGGATGTTTGTGACAGAGCAATTCCCCGCCCGACACCAAGGCCCTGCAGCGGCCGTATAATTCTATCTTACATTGAGTGACCAGGTCGGCTCTGCCTCGGACACTGGGAGAATCCTTTATCTGAATTAGGTGATCAATACGACCTGAAAAACAGGATGAGGCAGGAGCAACCTTTACCTGAGCTTCACACACACACACACACACACGCACACACAAAGAGAGACCATTTTCCAGATTGAGAGTTATTTAGACCCCACAAATTGGTAAGAACACACACACATACACACACGCGCATCTTGACACAGCCAGTGTTCACAGTAATAAGGCCATGTTTGAATTATGCTAAATTAGCAGACAATTGGGAGACAATTGACAGGGACAAAGACACAGAACAGCTTTGATCCACTGAAAATGGGCTCCAACTTGTTAGTGTTACAAGCTGTGTGACATAGGCGACATTTTCCAACAGATCTCAGGGGTCACAGGATTTTAAAGAGATGACTCCGTTCACCGTTAATGCGAGGTCCTAATTTAAAGGTGCAGAGTGTAAGAAACACTGGAGCTCAGCATTTCATTCATTTGCTCTGGGAAGGCATCCCTCGGTTCAATTCAATCCAAAAATATTGGGATGATTTATGGTCAAACCCTTTTTTCTATCCTCTGATGAAGGCGATCTAAACAGATGTTAAGCTATTCGTAACACTATTATACTATTTTCCACTGACACCTGATTACTGCCGGGATTTTTAATCCTGCAACTCATTTTGTCTTCGAATAAATCAAAAAGCCTCGACAAGACAAAACACATGTTGTCTACGCACAGAGGGGATAAAGCAGTGTGTTATAAACAGGTGATGGGCTTAGTTATTTAGCATGAAATGTTCACATTTCAGCAGTTTTTGCTTAGGACTACTTTTCCGGTTTTGGCATTAAAACCAGTAAATGCCGATTACGTTTGTTACATCACCATAGTATCTTTTTAAAAAGATGGGTTTGAATCGTTTTTTTAAATGTACTTAGACAACAACAGTACTTGGTTATAATTAACAGATGTAATTGGAGTCGAAAAAAGTGTGTTTGATACAAAAATAATATATAAAGATCTTATGCGACTGGCAATAATAAAGTAGGGAAGGAAGCAAAAGCGCCACCAAATAATTCTATGGTTTAGGTGATAAAAATAATTTAATGGTTTAGGAAGACGTTGCGGTTTGGGTTCAAACCATTTTGTTTGTTACATAAACATAAATAAAGTACAGAAGTTTTACATCTTTCCGGTGGTTAAATAAGTCAATGTTGATTTGGTTTCCCACAGGACAGAAACAGCCCCAAGCAATCAGACTCATAAAGGCTCTTATTGTGTGTGTGGTTCTACTCACGGGGCCCCAGCAGGTATCCAGCACTGTTCAGTGTCCAGCCCCGCTTCTCCTTCGCCTGCAGGGTCACCAGACACAACGAGGTCAATTAGTGGGTCTTATAATGGAAAACGTGTTCATATTCATGCATTCATTCGAGGAAGGATTGGTTCATTAATAAAATAAACCCTCCACCTCTTTCCCACATTTTGTGCATTATCATATCAATTGAAACTCCAACTACACTCACTGACTCAGTTGGAAGTTGCTTTTATTTCATTTAGGCTTTTTTTTATTTTCTCTATTTATTCCACCTTTGCCTGCAGTCATCAGAAATGAAAGAAACACTCAAAGGCTTTGGTGTCATGGGAAATATGTCATCTAAATTCTCCAAAACTTAAATATCTCAAATACATCAATAAAATAACATTTTTATTTAAGGTGTAATGTGATTACACTGTATTTGAGTGCACAGCTGTATACATATATAGGTTATCTTCATTGTGCACTAAAGGTCATGTTTACATTAGAAGACAAAATGAATTTAATTCACAATCGCTGTTTTTGGTCAATTCAAACAACCTCTAGAAAATGCCTTGTATCCTTATCTTTTGATACAGAAAGGTGTTTCCCTCTAATTACATACTGGGCACATATTTACGTTTTGTGGACAACATTCCACCATATTTATTCATAATCAACCTTTACATTATTTTGAAATTCATAGAGAGACCCCATGTTACTCTCTCCCTTGTTAAACTCGGTATGATTGATATGACACGTTAAATGTCTTTAAGCGTCTCCTCTGGTGTGAAGGATGGGTTTTGCTAAATGAAATGTTTAAATAAAGCACCCACTTACCGCAATGACCAAGCCGACCGTCTCAGAGAGAGTTGCGTAAAAGATGAGCGACGCGCAAAACATTCCGAAGTACCTCTGCATCTGAGTAAGAAGAATCGATATTAGTAATGCAGAATAAACATTAACATCCACTGAACACCACACATCCGTCGGCAGCGTGTTTTTGGACGCGGGGGAACTTTTCGGAGAAGCGAAGGGCCGCCGCTTACCTTTGAAGAGACTTCGTGGTTCGCCTCTGATCTGCGGAACAAGTCGCTCAGGGACGGATTCGTGAACCGGGGACACTGCGTCCACCTTTTTATCCTCTGCAGCCCGTCAGCGCGCGTCAGCTGCCCCCTCCCAGCTCCCCGGGCGCCTCGGTCACAACACGACGCACAATCCAATTCAATAATATCACATAATGTCATCATCGCAGGGTTTTCTATGGCGCCCTCGGAGACATGGGATTGGATTCTTTTAAACAGAGGGGGGGGGGGGGGGGGGGGGTCTTATGTCCTGAGCTGGTATGTGACTTCTTTTAAAGAAGCGGATCGTTAATAAAATGTTGTCCTTCAATGTTTTATGTTTTCAGGGCTCATCGCAGATTTTAATACTTAATGGTTGCATTCATTCCATCATAATAATCATTTAGAACCTTTATTTTTTTGCAGAAATATTTTTGCAGCCCCTTTGAAGAACCTACTTCTAACATATCAATCAATCTCAGTAGTATTTTTAAGTTGGAAGTCGAAGTTCATTCTTGTGAAGATTAATTTCAAATGATGTTCATCTTCATTTAAAGAATACTAATATCAACGCTGCCCACAAAGGGTTAACCCATCCAGAGGTTTTCTCCAAAGATCCCAACATCTGTTCAAATCACATTAAATTAATAATTTGGAATTTAAATCCCTAAGGAAAATGTGTTTTATTTTTAATAACACAGCCCTTGTAACTGCTGTTTAATTAGATTATCTGTTGATTTAATACAGCCTTTATATTTGCAGTGCGAGTGATCAACAGCTTTCTATTCCTTTTAATGAGACTGGAGCACATCATGATCACTGTGTTACAGACTAAAATTTAACAATGTTTCATGCTTCATTGGATCCTAGTAGAGTGCTAACAGACAAAATCATCAGGATGAACAGGTAGGCATCTATTTGATTTGAAGGAAAATCAATTTTAAAATCCGAGAGAGCAAATCAGTTCATGCGAGCGCGGAAATCAAACGTTCACCTGCGAAAGTCCGTCTCAAGCAACCAAAAGTCTTTTGAGCGACAACCTATTAGCTTGCTCACAATACTTGAACCTCCTTTAAGTACATAGACCAATCCTCTCTTCTGGGCGCAATTAAGCTGTTCTCATTCATTACTCGTGGTAGTCATAGTTTCAGGCCAGGACAGGTGATGTAAAGTACGTGACTAGGTCTAAGAGGGAGGAAGAAGAAGTCTTTTCACCCCGGAGACCACTATTTGTGTCCAGTGAATTGTAAGATGTTGGTGTCCTAAAAATGTGGTGCTTTCTCATTTTAAGTAACAAAATGATTTTTTGTTTAACTAAATATTAAGAAAAACCTTAATTTGAAAAGTCTGTTCACATGTCACACAAACTGAGCATTTCTTGAAAATACAGAAGTTTATTTTGAAAAGATGTTACATTAGGTTGGTACAAGCTTCTTTTTCATATGTAACAGGCTTCACCAGACCATGGTCCTTTGCTAATGCCAACAAAGTTATTTTGGTACCTTAACCAGAGGACAGACACAAGAGAAAAAAACTGGTCATGAAACCAAAAAATAAAGAGGTAAAGAGAAACAAAAGACTGTTCAATAAAAAGTGGAGGTCCAGATGAGAATGGCTGGTTCATCATCCAGCCAAAAAAATAATGTATTGCACCGATTGTAGGACGTTAAGGGTCTCTTTTGTTGGGACAAGCAATTTCACAGTGGAAACAATAAAGGACCATGACGTTTCCATGTCAAAAGCATTGCGAGTAAACAGACAAAGACACCAAAGCTTTGCGTTTAGGTCCCTGGTTTCCATGAAGTCAGCGGAGCTTTACACATTTGCAAATTTATATCCTATCCTATCCAATATCTTTGCAAATAAATGCTTTGCTACTTGTTAAAAGCCAAATTCTTTCATGTAATGATTTTTCACATGTCATTTGTATTAGCTCACACAAACACTTCATCCATTTGTTCCTGGCCTCTCTGTCAAATTTTAGAACCCATTGTGGCCCACGAGTCCAAATGTTTGTCCACCCATTACATTACATGTCATTTAGCTGACAGTTTTATCCAAGGAAAAAATCCGGATCGTGTTGTCGCTGTGATGTTGGCTGTCAGGGAGAGTTGGCTGTCAAGTGTCACACCGAGGTTCCTAGCAGTCAGCGTTAACACGGAGTTGCCAAAGTTAACAGTCAGGTCCTGGGTCGGAGAGTCTTTTCTGGGGAAGAGAAGTAGTTGAGTCTTGTCAGGGCTGATCTTCAGGTGGTGAGCGGACATCCACTGAGAGATGTCATTCAGACAGGCAGAGATCCGTGTCGCCACTCGCGTCCGAGTGAGGGAAGGAGAGAATTAGTTGGGTGTCATCGGCATATACTGTATGTGGTAGGAGAAACCATGTGAGCGAATGACAGAGCTGAGAGAGTTGGTGTAGATAGAGAAGAGGAGGGGACCCAGGACGGAGCCCTGAGGATCTACAGTAGTAAGAGGAGAAGGTTCCGACAAAGATCCTCTCCAAGTTACCCGGTAGGTGCGGCCATCAAGAGAAGGGAGAGAGCAGAGCCTGAGACACCAAGTTCCTGAAGGGAGGAGATAAGGATCTGGTGGTTTGCTGTGTGAAATGCTGCAGAAAGGTCCAGAAGGATGAGGACAGAAGAGAGAGAGGCGGCTCTAGCAGCGTGGAGTTGCCTTGAGACAGCAACGAGACCAGTCTCTGCGGAATGGCCCGCCTTGAAGCCTGACTGGTGGGGGTCAAGGAGGTTGTTTCGGTGGAGATAGGAGGAGAGTTGGTTAAAGATAGAATTTTCAATAGTTTTGGACAGAAAGGGAAGAAGAGAAACCGGTCTGTGGTTCTTTTCTTCAGGAGTGGGTAAACTCTTGCTTCCTTTAGAGAGTTGGGAAAACAGCCAGATAACAGCATTGTTAATGAGACAGGTGAGGAAAGGAAGAAGGTCAGGAGCAATAGACTGTAGAATGCGGAATGGAATGGGGTCGAGAGGGCAAGTGGTGGACGAGCAGAGGTTACTATAGACCTATCCTAGGAGAGATGTCTAACGGAGTATTGTACTGCAAGCTAGACTATAATGCAGTTGTAGACACAACACACGGGGTCCCTGGGCTTGAGAAGGGAAGAAAATGAGTTTATTATGGCTATTAAATGTGACTAAAGAGACTAAAACTAAAAAGGATTAAGATGACTAGATTTGACTAAAACTAACATGCATCTAACAAAGACTAAATCAAAAATAGCTGCCAAAATTAACACTGCATGGAGGGAGATTTCTGCAAACGTCAGCTTACCGGTCAAGGGGTGTACAAAATGTTGGTGGAAAATAAGGGACAATGTCCGCAAAAAAAATGCATTGAAAAGCTGCAGTGGCGATGCCCGGGGCAAAAAAGTCTGTTGTCAAATAAATGAACAAACAAACGACTACCACACAGAAATACATCTCTCTTTAGGTCGTCTTCGACAAAAAATGTTACTCCACCTAGTGGTCTGGAGGAGAAATTCTTGGCAACACGCGCAAGCCTTCTAGAACCATGAATTGAAACGAGTCCGTTGACACAAGACGCAAACGTAGAAGCATGTATCATGCACCATGCACCAGCCTTAATAGTCAGGCTAACAAGCAGTAACAACAGCGCTGCATGCCGTCAGCACAAAACGAGTCTATTTGAAGAAAACACAGAGCCCTTTATTTGTCAGGAGGAGCGAACCGGCACAACTATTGCACACATTCTTAGACAGTCATTACCTTACTGGATGACTTGAACTGATTGGAGTCATTCCGGGTTGCTTTTCAATGAAATTAAATGAGTCTGTTGGTAAGCAAGGATCACCAAATAGCATTAGTTTCGGTCAGCTCCTGCGGTCGACCGCACATGCGTAACATGATTTTTTTTAAATCGATGGCATGCGGTATTCTGTCACGATCTACCTATTGGGCACTCCTGGAGCAGAAACTGATACGCAGTACCTGATGTGTAGCCACATGATTCTGCTCTGTCTAGTTAGGCTGGTCCTTATCTTGTACAGTGATATTTTATGCAGGGTGGGTGAATTAACGCCTCTGAGACATAACAGCCTTCAGCAGCAGTAACGTTGATTTGTTTCAATATTATCGTGCTCATAGTTGAAGGTAATTAGACTCCATTTAGATCCCCACAGCAAACAAAAACTGTTAATGAAATTCATTCCAAATGTTTGTTACGGGTAGACATACAAAACATATTGGATGGATTTTTCATCGTCCTAAACGTGGTGATAGTTTAACAGCTGTGTGCAAAGAACAACAGAGGTGGGAAGACATTTCATGCTCTCTCTGTTCAACTCTCCAACTTCCCTCTGTGATAACACACATCACGCACTGACCCGTGAAGGGACCCTAACCCGCACCAGGATTTACTGTTGGGGTCTCTAATGATGGCCACTGGCATCAGACATGATGGTAGGCATTACCATGGAGTCAGGTCATCTGATGGTGATGATGATGGAGGAGCAGAGACACAGTGAAATGTGATACATGGATAAATAGGGGCAAATGTTAAATGTAAAACATTTATGCGCCACGCCCGCCGTCCTCAAGAAAGAACGTTTTTTTTTACATTTACAATCATCCACTCGTTGCTGTGCAAGGCCTCTCTGACACGTACACGGACATGTGCAACACAAAAAAGGAGCCAGCTTGCAATGGTTCATTCGCCCCCCCAAAGGTGTAAATGTAAACTGACGGGAAACGCTGTACTCTGTAATGTAATGCAAGGCAAGGCAATTTTATTTTATATATTTTGTATGTATAACAAGGCAATTGAAAGTGATTCACATACAGCCATTCAAAATATAAAGGAAGGACATTTAAAATGTAACGTAAGGTAATTGAAGCTCATCGCTGACTTTCAATCGTTTATCGTTGTTACTAAACAATTCATTCTATTTTAGCGTTGTTCAATTGAAGAAAGTTCCAGTTGTTGATGCATCCGAGTCATTATTAGACGGTGTAATGGCAAAAATATATGTAACTCTTCTAAATGCTTCATTTGTATAACCAGTTTATTAATTGCAAGTGCTGAGACTCACGGACTTTTCCAAATGTTGTTCAGCAAACTTTAAACAGAGTCTTGCATACAGGCCATGGCTAATTGCAGGTCTTTTTGAAGCTCTCCACTAGTGGTCCTTGGCTCTTGGACAACTCTCTTGGATGATTCTTTTCTTTCCACTTCCGTATTATGGGCACAACATAAGTCACTGGACCATTGAGAAGCTTAGAAATGCACCTATAACCAATGCCATCCTTGTGTTCTGCAACAAATAGGTTGCGAAGGTCTTGCGACAGCTTTTTGCTTTTACCCATCATAGGATGTGTCTTGTGTGACACCTTGGCAATGAGACCTTTTTGTAGGCCATCAGTTGGAACTGAACCAGCTGATATTAATTTGCACTGACAAGGGTCTGGATTTCTTTTTAATTACTGATAGTTTTCAGCTGTTGTCTTGGCGTTCCATACCTTTTTGCACCTCCCTTTCTTCATGTGTTCAATACTTTTTCCCCATGTCATTTCACATTATTACACATAACTTTATTTCTGAACTTCTTCATTTTGGTTTGTATGTATGACATACATTGTATGTATTACTTGGGTTGTTACCAACATCTGGTTAACATCTGGTTTCATGTCAATAGCTCTTTGAGACATTATTGCTTATTATTGATATTTGGAAATATATTTACTGAGAAAAATGGTGACGTGTTCAATACTTATTTCACCCGCTGTATTTCAATTGAGAATTTAGAATAATGACTCAGAGCCTTTGTTTCTTACTTTACGATTGTCTGTACAAAATCTTCCACCACAACAGTCATAGCAACTGACGTAGTTAAGAGCGAGAAAGTTCACTTGAGGAGGTGGCAGTAGATTATTGCTTTAAACAGAGACTTTAATTTGGCTAACCAATGTTCTTGACTAGTGAAACAGGTCTACGTTGACCTATTTTGAGCCTACCTTTGTTATTGTGTGGTTGCCTGAAAACAAGAAAACTAAATTTAAAATACTTTTACCGAGGGAAACCACTGTTGGTGTCCGATGAGTCAATGGTAACAAATCTTACATTAGTTATTTTACATACGTTATGTATGTAGCGTTTGGTATTAGTGCACATAAAGTAAAGTAAACAAACTTATTCTAACCCACCTTTTTCTAAAACTAAGCAAAGAACCCCCTGATTTGACCTAATTAACAGACATGCCAACCCTCCCGATCTTTCCGGGAGACTCCCGAATTTCAAAGCCCCTCCCGAAAATCTCCCGGACCGACCTTTCTCCCGAATTTCTCCCGATTTCCACCATTTCCATCTCGGAAACAGCTATTTCTTTCCTTGTTCATATCAAATATTGATTTGAAAAATTGATTTGTGTAGCTTTTAGGAAATTGAAGCTATGCTGGTACACCTCTTTGAGTAATACTTTGATGTTGACTGGGAACAGAAAGCTGCCCTGATCCAAGGAAAGATGTTTTAACATTAATGTTATCAGTGTCTTTTTTTAATTCTGGTGTAACCAATCATTGGTGAACTACCATCTCCGCAGGTGACACAAAAGCTCTGGTAGCCAAGGTTTGTCACGGTTCACGGGTGCTTGAGGACTCAAACGCAGAGAGTGACACTAGAGACCAGATTTAACTTGAAACAAGGTTGTTCTTTACTGATGAATAAAAATAAACTAAAAATAATTCCAACCGGGAGCGAGCAAAATCAACAAAAAGGGGAAGTCACTGTCATTAACGAGATACAGACAGACCATTGTCACGAGAGACACACACAAGGGGACGAATAATGACCATGGGACAACCAGAGCAGGGAACAGGCAATTGGAGGCATTAAGGTGGATAGGCCGGTGAGTAGGCAGAGTAGAATCAGGGGAAGGACACACACACACACACACAAGGCTAACGAGACGTTAAAGGTTTCAATGGGGAGGAAAGATTTTTCCAATCAATTAAAAGACTATGCTGATTACTAACTTTTAAATTGACTTACATGCCCTGTAGTTATTTAAATTCATCCCCGTTATGGCAATTTCTTTGTACCTTTTGCAGAGGATGATAACCCCATTAATCAAGACTGACAAATAAAATCGGCAGAGAATATGTAATTGTTTTTTATTATATGTTCAATAAGCATCAACAAAAAAACATTATCTGCATTTCATTATGAACATGCTTTAAGAAAGAAACTAAAAAATAATATAGAAAGGGTTGAATATTAACAATTATGAAAGGAAAAAACTTTTTGCAAATGAAAAATGTCTGGTGTAAACCAGCGATACTTTGAAATTTGTTTTACCATCGGGAATTTCCGACACCTGCATGATGGGGCCACAGCCAATTCATGGCAGATCCGACCTGAGAAAGGTATGGCACCAGTACCGTCACAGGCAGAAACAAACTGACAGTGGTTTTACACAAAGAAAAAAACACAATGTCAAGGAACACTGTGGCCATTCTGCCAAAGTGTGCTAGGAAAGCTCCTCTCCATTACAGCCAGCCACCTACCTGGAGACACACAGTGTGTGCATCACATTTGTCGACTTGTTTTACCAGGTTTATGTATTTCCTCTTTCTGGTCTTTAAATATAGCTCTGAATAAGACAAACATTTCTACATTTGACAACATACAGTACTTGAATTGTTTTAAAATACTTTTGAGGCCAATTTTAATCTCAGCCAGTGGGTTGGGGCATTTATTTAAAGTAGAAAAATGTGGAGCCTTATTTTTCCATGGACAAGATGCTGTACATTTGACAGGAGGACATTTATATGTCTGGATGCCACGGCATTATGTAGTTTGGTGGATTGAGTTACGATCGGTCGGAGTGTTGCGTCCGCAATCTGAACCTGATGATCCGGCTCTGCTTTGCCTCAATCTCCTTTGACTGCAGTCAATGCAGAGGACTGTGGACGTCTGAATTAGGTTAGAGTGACGGTTATGAATATATGTTTTGCATTGTTAACCATTGATTTGTATGGATCCATGTCTTCAAATAAAATTTAGTGTGATGGAAATGAATCTTCCACACGAAGAAGAGATGCCTCAAAAAGCTTACGATATCCAGGTCCTGGCACACAGTCACACCCACAAAGTACATTAGTATATGTATTGAACATATTTCTCACAATAGTACCTTATAACCTTTACCCGAGTTTCAGATTTCCAAAGACACCAAAATTCAGAAAGGGTCCAAAATTGGGTCTTCAGAGCAAGCATTCGCATGGCAAAGGTTGAGTCAGTGGGTTGTACTGAACGTTGCCAACAGTAAACACATCAGTGCAAATAGATGTTATTGCTTCAGTGTGAACTGAAGGGTAGGCACTATGCTTCAGAGATAACATTGTGCGTTGGGATTGCGTAATCAGCGGTAGCACTACAAGCGTGCTGTCTGTCATGGTTGAAAGTAGTAATATTAATAATCATACTTTTATTTGATAGTGCTTTTCTGAGTACTCAAGTTCAAGTTCTCTTCATCCTATTAAGCTGCTGTGAATTTCAAAACTGAGGTGCATCCAAAATGCGATGGTTGATGCCATAAATCAGGTTAAAAAAAAAAAACTTTATATAATATAATAATAAACAAAAAAAAAGTTTCAAAAACATGTTGATTGTCAGAAAAAAACTCTAGGCCCCCTGCAAAAAGCTTTTGCGGACTAATGGGAATATTTGTTTGATAACATCCAAATTAAATTCAAAATCAACTGTCCAACCCACCTGATGAGGTAGGCCAACAACAGCTTAGTCTGGGTTTGTTCTTTGCTGATGCAAACATACAGCAAGTGAAATAAGTATTGAACACGTCACAATTTCTCAGTAAAAATATTTCCAAATGAGCTATTGACATGAAATTCTCAACAGATGTTGGTAACAACCAAAGTAATACATACAAGGAAACCAAAACAAAGATCAGAAACAAAGTTGTGTAATAATGTCAAATGACACAGGGAAAAAGTATTGAACACACTTACTGAAATTTATTCAATAATTTGTACAAAAGCCTTTGTTGGTAATGACAGCTTCAAGACGCCTCCTGTCAGGAGAAACTAGTGGCATACATTGCTCTGGTGGGATTTTGGCCCATTCTTCCACAGTTTTCAAATCTTGAAGGTTCAGTGGACCACTTCTATGAATCTTGGTCTTCAGGTCTTTCAATGGGATTTAGGTCAGGTGATTGGGTGGGCCATTCTAGCAGCTTTATTTTCTTTCTTTGAAACCAGTTGAGAATTTCCTTGGCTGTGTTTTTGGGATCATTGTCTTGTTGAAATGTCCACCCTCGTTTCATCTTCATCATGGTAGATGGCAGCAGATTTCTGTCAAGAATGTCTCTGTAAATTTGCCCATTCATCCTTCCTACAATCATGTGAAGTTTGCCAGTAGCATTTGATGAAAAGCAGCCCCACACCATGATGTTCCCACCTCCAAACTTCACTGTTGGTATGATGTTTTTAGGGTGATGTGCAGTGCCATTTCTCCTCCAAACATGGTGTGTATTATGGCATCCAAACAGTTCCATTTTGCTCTCATCTGACCACACTACATTCTCCCAGTATTTCACTGACTTTTCCAAATGTTGTTCAACATGCTTTTTTTTCCATCAATGGAGTCTTGCATACAGGCCATGGCTAATTGCAGGTCTTCTTGTAGCTCTCCACAAGTGGTCCTTGGCTCTTGGACAACTCTTCTGATGATTCTTTTCTTTCCACTTCCGTATTATGGGCACAACATAAGTCACTGGACCATTAAGAAGCTTAGAAATGCACCTATAACCAATGCCATCCTTGTGTTCTGCAACAAATAGGTTGCGAAGGTCTTGCGACAGCTCTTTGCTTTTACCCATCATAGGATGTGTCTTGTGTCTTCACATTATTACACATAACTTTATTTCTGAACTTCTTTGTTTTGGTTTGTATGTATGACATGCATTATATGTATTACTTGGGTTGTTACCAACATCTGGTTAACATTTCATGTCAATAGCTCTTTGACACATTATTGCTTATTGTTGATATTTGGAAATATATTTACTGAGAAAAATGGTGACGTGTTCAATACTTATTTCACCCGCTGTATTTCAATTGAGAATTTAGAATAATGGAAAATGTATATACATATATATTTGTGTATATATATCTGTATATGAATGACAGCAAGAGGAAAAGCATCTGTCTCCTTTCCCGAATCACCAATTACAAAGTTGTGAGTGCTTGGGGGTTGGGGAGCATTGGGGCCTCAGTTTCATTTGCTTTCATATCTGTGATGTCCTCAGCATCAAAGGAGCAGCAGCAGTGCAGCACAACGCACCTCTGTTCTTTGAGAAGGAACAGGGGTCTTGCCGAGCAGAAAAAGAAAAGAATGGGACCAGTGAGCTATTTGAGCATCATTGACGGATCCAGGAAAAGGTAGCTGGAGAGATGGCCACAATGGGAAAGTCTCAGCAGGACACAAAGACATTCACCACAGAGCATGTCATTCGTGAAATGGACACTCATCCTGCATTTGGATTATTCAAAGGCAAATTAACCTAAAGCAATGACACAGAGATGAGAGGCTAGAAATCTCTTTTAGAAGGATTTTAAATTTTTGAAGATAGTTTAAACACTCCATTCAAATGATGACTGAGATAACTGAGTGTTAGTGGTAATGTTGTGTTCCGAAGGTTCATAGTCCATGTTTTCAAATGACCTCTTTGGAATTATAATATCATACCTCCAAACTTCTATCAAATTATAGCATATTTTATTTTTGATAAAGTGAAGGACACACTTTTTAGAGATTACCATTTCGGCACATTTTGGCAACCTCTGAGCCATTTATATTTGATCATGTATGAAACTATATTTTACTTGTTCATTATATCATATTACACTAGTTTGGGGGGTCTTAAATATATATTTTTTCAACCTCAATATAAAGGTGAAGCATAAAATATGCAAAAAAGGAAAAAGGGCAGCTGTAATTAAACAGAGAAAAAAACCATCACAGACCGACTGAATGCGGAAGTATTTAAAAATATTACTTACTTGGAAAGTTGCTTTTAATATGATTGTTTTATGTGTTAGTTGTATTGCTGTATCTGTGTTGATGCGCTGGTTTTACTGTAAAGTGTCTTTGAGCAGCCTAACATGTAAAGCACTATATAAATACAATGTATTATTTCAATCAGGAGAGACTTATGAATTACACATGCATCAAATATGACTTGTGCAAATTCTTTGGTGATTGGACTCCATCTGTCAGGATCGCTGCTGGTGCAGGTTGAAGGCAGGCAGGACTCAGACGCAGGCTTCTCCAGGTTTCCAAAAAGTGATCTTTATTTACCAAACAATATCCCAGGAACGTGCACCAACGACGAGAAACATGGACAATGACGCGATAAAGAACAACTGGCACACAGGGCTTAAATACACAAGGGAGGTGCAGGTGATTGGACACAGGTGGAAATACTCAAGCAATCACAAGACGAGGCAGGAAGTGAAGTTAACCCAGGACCACAAGGAACATGAAACTTCAAACTAAAACAGGAAGGGAGACCAAACCGTGACACCATCATGAAGTACTATCTCCAAATGCAGGGATACTGAGGTCCAATAGGCCCAAACCCCCTGGAGTCCAGACACTGAAAGGAATAGCAGCAACCTGATGACGAACCAGGAACCACGCCGATGCTGACTGGAGGTGACTGAGGTGGAGGAGGGTCGCTTCAGCTTCACGCTGAACTGACAGCTGACAGCCAACAGAGAGGAGCCACAGCAACGATGGAAACCCTGTGTAGAATCTGATTGGTTACTAAAATGTGCACACCCCCAATCCGCTGATAGAGTAATAACAAGGGAGGCAAACAGAGTCAGACTGATTGTCTTCCTGACTGAACTTGCGCTTATACATTTAGCCTACTTTGCCTTTAGAGTGAGGAGATGGAATTAATGTTCCTCTGGAAATTTACCCTAACGACTCATTTCAATCCCTTATTCACAATGGGAAATTATGGTGACGAGTAATGTCTATTAATAAAAATAAATCCGAACACAATCAGAAAATAACGGAATAACTGTTAAACCCTTTTGTTTGGGATCAGATCAGCGGATTTAATGCAGGATTAATCTTAGCCTGGTTGTTAGCCTGGTCTGGAGCAGGCTAGCTGCAAAGAATAAATCGCCATGGTTACTTTGGCCGGGTTTAATTCAACCTGCTTTCGTGCAGCCAAGTTCAAGCTCAATTCATCCAGGATAACCTGAATATCTCGGCTTACATTTGTGTCCGAAGGTCGGCTACCTGGTTCGAACAACAAGGTTTTCATGTATTTTTTATGTACTATTTCATCAATTCCCCTGTAAACAGCGAGAAGTCAACTGTGTAGTTTGACAGTCAGTTTAGTCTCACCCACAACTTATCAAAACTGATTTGTCAGGACCCATCTGGACCCCTCTGGTACCTACACCGGGCCTGGACCAGGGGGGGGCTGCCACGACTACGAAATCGAATGTTTTGTTTGGGTGTTAACATTAAATCTAATGCATGTATTTCTCCAGGAACGGAAAAAGGGTGAACACATTTCTCTCTTTAAACTCTTACATGACCTTAGGATGCCTTTAAAACGTATCTAGTGTAAACAAGATGACACATGGAACAGGAAAAGTCTCCTCAGGTAATACAGTTAGAATAAAACCCATCGTTGGGCATCTTTCTGGAATGAATGTAGAGCCTAAGTAGCTGCGTGTTTATTTGGTACCTGGTTCTCCCCTGCTGGTCTGAAGCAGGACTCGATTGTTCACCTGCACACATCATTAGCATTTATAGAGGCTGGGATCATCCTGCCATCAGCACAAACACACACACACATATATACACACAAACCTGAAATCCATCAGAGGTCTTTACACTCTCACAGTCACACACAAAGACGAAAGAAGCAACAATAGAAATTTTGAATTATATTTCTGTGGGTTGACGAGCATCCGTCACTGTGTAGTTTCTTCCTGTGGTGGCGAGGCCAGATCAGGATGGGATGGTTGTATAAGTTCTTTATTCCTTTTCAACTCTAAACTTCTCTTTCTTCCATCGCACTTAATGTGGAAATGCAGAGCCGCTAATAAACGTCAAATCGTGTTCCGCTATTTGTTTTGAAGTTATAAAGATATATGGAATGGATAGGACCGCCGGAACAATCTACGGTATTTAGACTATTGTCCAACAACAGACTAATTGTACAATTTCAAGCCTAATCAAGCTAATTAAAAACGTTGTAAACAGTAAATATGTCTCTACGCTTTCACTTACACTCAGCGACTTTGTGTGGGGCCCCTCAGAGATGGCAGGCCCGCTAGAAATGTGTTTAAATAATAAAACACCGTTTTTGAACCCCTGAAAGTATGCTGGTGTACAAATTGTGCTTAATAAGTCAAGTGTGCTCTTTTCTTTGAGTTATGAAAACAAAAAAGAAATCCCAAAATCCGTATTAGTAATATAGCCGTATCAGATTATTGGGAGAGGAGGAAAACATGATCATCGAGCTCCCTTCCAACTAATGGTCGCCAAAAACAAAGCTAACCATCAGTATACTTGATTTGTACACTTTTGGATCACGGAGCTAATTGGCCGTCCTCACCACTCAACCCCCCCTCCTCCTGTCCCTTAATAATATGTGCAAATTACACTTAATCACTCGTCATTTAGGTCATCTTCAAATGGAGCCAGCCACCTAAACAAATTACGTCGTGACACGCAAATTATGGGTTATTTTTTGGAATAATGGTGGTCTCTCTTTGTGCGTCTCTCTGTGCTTCTTTATGATCTTTACTGTCTAGTAATACAGCGTCTCCATCCACGAGCAAAATGGGCAAGGAACCCACTCGATATCTCCTTCTTGAACGTTAATCATACTAGTGTTGCATGGTTTTCCCATTTGAACACCCTCTTTTTTTCCCCTTCTATGTATGTTTTTCTCTGGACCGATCAGAATGAGTCACGACCAGTAATTTGGTCTTGTATAACAAAGAACAACATTATTTAGATGACTCACTTATACACACACACACACACACACATTGTGCTGTTCTGTGTCAGTCACCTTGTCTCCTTCAGGGTCTCCTTGATTGACTCTAGTTTAACAGAACCATTATCTCGTCATGTTCCTCATCTTCATCCCCTTTCTTTGTTTGATGGCAACATGACACCCGGGTGGACGCACTCCTTTTCGACCCTTTTCTAGCTTAACACTGTTGGCACCCGTTCCATTTTAGATTAGTATATAATAAATCATTGATAATTTAAAGAACAAAACAATCAATATAACTTTATACTACTAGTGTTGAGAAAAATGCACAAAAAGAGATATGAAATGCTGGTTGTGAAAAGTCGGAGAGAAAAAGAACACGTCTCTCTCAATTTCTTCCATCTGTGAACATTAGATTATGGTCTCAATCTTTAGTTTCAAGTCTTCTTCAATTAACCATGGTGTTCATTTAAAGAATTATGGTCTGTTTAAACTGCTTTAGGGAGGGCTTACTCATCGACGGGTAGCTTCCACTACCAAAGCAAAGCTGCGTATTAATTCACTCTAACCCTTCTTTATTTTTATTTTTCTAATGTTTATGCTTCTCAGAATTCTATTGAGTTTACTTGTCTGACCTTAACTGTAAATTGAATATTAGCGCTACAATGTGATGAGCTCTAGTGAAGCTGCTGTAGGCCTAGACTGCCGGGGGACTTGTAGGACACACCGAGCCCCTCTCTCACTCTCTCCTTGTACAATAATCCACGTTTTATTAATGCACAGCACTAATTCAGCTTTGTCCCCAGACATGTTGTGTTTTCTCGCCTCGCAGGTCCCTGTAGATCGTGCTTCCGTCTGGACCCTGGTCTTGACTCCTGCCACAACCCTGCTGATACCTGCTCCTGCTATCATCATCATTATTATTATTTAAATATTAACCATACATTATTACTTTCGTCATGAACCAACATTACTCTTTCCTAAAGGCTTTGCGCTGATGATGGTTCTACCTCATTGTGGTTCTACCTGATGGTGGTTCTATCGGATGGTGGTTCTATCTGATGGTGGTTTTATCTGATGGTGGTTCTATCTGATGGCGGTTCTACCTCATGGTGGTTCTATCTGATGGTGGTTTTATCTGATGGTGGTTCTATCTGATGGCGGTTCTACCTCATGGTGGTTCTTTCTGATGATGGTTCTACCTCATTGTGGTTCTACCTGATGGTAGTTCTATCTCATGGTGGTTCTACCTGATGATGGTTCTACCTCATTGTGGTTCTACCTGATGGCGGTTTCTGTTATATTGTACATCTTTCACATTGATCATTCTGTACACATGACATCCATTGTAGTCTGTCCATCCCAGGAGAGTAAAGCCTGCTGAGGCAAATTTGTTATTTGCGATTTTGGACTATACAAAATAAAATGAATTGAATGGATCATTTTTTAACTGTGTTTTGATGTCACAGGGGTAATAAAAATATCAAATGAATCAGGTTAAATGATAATTTGATGAAAAGAGAGATTAAAATCTGGCTTGCATCCGTGACAATGACGTATGGAAGCTCATATGTACATGAAAGTGTCTGTGTGTTCCTCTCTAGATGCATAGTGAGTAATTTGACCAAACGGCACCCTGTCCTCTATAGCAGATTCACCATAATGCTTAAATCTGGAGATACTTTTAACATACTTAAGTAGTCTGACCTACAGCAATGTATACATCATTTTCCAATAGGGGTCCTTTGACAACCACATATTACTTTTTGAAAATTCTTTATTTAGCTTAAGAAGTACGAGGGTTTCCTTAAAACATAAAGGAACATTTCACCCTAACAGTTCATCACCAGCAGTCAACGTCAACAGATGCATACACGCTGGGTTTTTTTTGGACGAAAAAGCAATGAAATAATATCATTCCTGAAAGTAACTTAAATTGCAGATATGGAACAAAAGCACAACGAAAAGATTCATATTTCAGATACTGGCATACATTTTGCTTTTGCTGCATATCCTGAGACTTTTATTTGTTTGCCACTGCCCTTTTGTAACCATAACAAATGTACGTATAGCAATACATTAAGCTGATGTTGGCCCTCTAACCTTTAGCACCCAGTTATCTATATTATGATATATATGTATGATATAATATAATGTATCCCACCAAGTGGTTCAGTTTTTAGAATATTTTCTTTAAATTCTGATTCATAATGAGGAGAGCAGGTAATACCGGAATCCTCCAGTTAGTAGGTGGCGCTAACAATTCTCCCGTTGCCGGCTCATCGTCACGACGTCAGTGCGCATGCGCAGTTGTGGAATAGTTGAACCTCGGAGCTTGCCGTCGATGCCCAATGACGTCACGTTGTATTCCTCATTTCCAGTAATGCTGCTAAGAGATTGTCCGTTTCACACATTTATCGTATTTGAATAATTTGTGTTCCGTGCAGAATTGAAGGAACAACAATTTAACTGTATTTTTGCGGTGGAACTTAAAGCCGGTCAGGTTACGCGGGAAATAAGCGAAGGGAAACGCAGTGGCACCTTGTAACCCAAGCCAGCGTTTTACTCATTGTCCTGCTTGTTCCCCTTTCAAAATGAATAACTACTCTGACTATGACTCTGATGGATATTCGTCTAATGAAGATGCGGACTACGTCCCGTCAGGTGAGAGCGATGTTTAAAATGCTACGTGTGGCCGGTTGTAGCTTGTGAGCTAATGTATTGATCCACGATGAGGCTCATCGCTCTGTGTTCCGGGTAATCAGTCGGTCTCTGCGGCCCCTGCTCTCCCCCTCAGATGAAAACCTCAGCGAGGACGACATGAACGAGTGTGAGCGGGAGGAGCCTCCGGACGGGGTCAGCACCAAGAAGAGGACGAAAGGGGAGGTCGGTGTGAGGTGAGAGGCGTGGAGGGAAAGATGGGGATCACACTACAACATGACACTAACGGGTCATTACAAGGATGCCACCTGGAGATACAACGTTCAGAGTTGGACATGAGGGATGGAAATGTGTAAAGTGCTTGACTTGGTGTGTATATTCTGATCAAATGGCCATGTGGGTCAGGTACCAGTGCCTCCCAGTTTACCCAGTATGGCTCCAAGTTGAGGCTCCAGTTTTCCTCTTTTGGTCTGATGTGAAACAAAACTTTGCTCCAACATCTTGGGATAAAATGGCATGATATCAATAGTCTTAAATGTGTGTTAACATTTTATTAAACAGATATAAGGAAATTATTCAGCAGAATGGATATGAATCGGAAGTTTGGACAGAGTATGTCTGTTCTCCTCCTCTGAGACGGAGATCCCAGCTTTGTCATGGTGTCCATGATGGAGGGCCAAGGGGCAGAACACGATGCTCCTGCAGCAGTCCAACAGAAAATAGCTTTGTATTAGTATCGTTCAACAATTACTGAGTTCGCATATGTTCTGATTCAGGCGAATTGTATCTAATGAATACAATATAATACATTTACCCCACAATTCCCCCTTTGTTCATTAGAATGACCATTAATGTACTTACATATATACACATCAACATCAATTAATAACGTGTCTGAATGCGTGCACGTGTCTGTGTGCATGCACGTGTCTGAATGTGTGCACGTGTCTGTATGCGTGCACGTGATGGGGCGGATGTTGTGGATCTCCAGAGTCTTCTGTCCAGGGTTCTTTTGGCCCAAGCTGAGCTGAGTCGTACATCAGGTCACATGTTGCTGTGCTGCTGGACTGTGAACTCGTTTGTGTCACATTGTCTGTTAGTTAAATGGTTGTTACAAATTGCTTCTCATGTGTTATCGCTGCCTTGGATGTGCTTGTTGGCAGCTTGGCGTGCTGCGTAGCCACTAAATGCGTCTAAAGACAACGTTCCTTTGGCAAAACCAAACCATGTGAGCTATCTTACATATCATGCCAAACATAATGGCATATCCTTATTTATTTACTTTGTTAAACTGTTAGGTTAAATATAGTGTTGAAGAATCTACAACTGAATTATGTCATTTACTTATTCTCTGATATGTTCCTGACTTGATTTGTGACTGCACCGTTCCTAAAAAAAAATCTTAATATTATATATTAAAATATATAAACTAGTTATAACTGTAATAACTAACAGTTATTTAACATTAAGTTTAGTTGACAACTAATTTGAATAAAGTGCTATTTATATTGTTTAATGTTTCATAGAGAGAATAAAGAATCATTTTTAAAAATATTTATACCAATTGTTTTTGTGTTGTTATTTTCTTTCACTGGGACCCTCAAACATTTTACAGGAAGAGGAAGAAAGGAGTACTGAAGGTGGACGAGGAAGAGAGGGACGCAGAGGAGTCGCGGCCGCCGCAGGAAGAGGAGGGAGCGGTCCCCGCGGCCCGGGAGGAAGACGACGCCAAACAGAAGAAAAAGTCTGACGACCTCTGGGCCAGTTTCCTGTCCGACGTCGGAACCAGACCCAAAGAGCCTCCCCCCGCCTCGCGGCCCAGTACCGCGCACAGGGTAGGTTCCAACGCAGTGGGGGGAACCACTTTTTTCAAATATATTCCCAGTAAAGCTGGCAATTTGGCTATTCACAGAAAACTGTAATGGTGGCCCAGCACTAATACATTTATGTGTGTGTGTGTGGGGGGGGGTGGGTTGTATTTTATCTGTCCGTCTGTCGTCTCTGTCTCTGTCTCTCCGTTAAACTCATTATTCTGCTTTGATCCTCAGAAGGATTCCTCGCTATTGACGGTTTCTGCGTTGAGCGCAGAAACAAAAGCATCAGAACCTGCTCAGGTCACCATCACAAAAGTGTTTGACTTCGCTGGAGAAGAAGTGAGGTGAGTCCTCTGAGGGTGGGCCTCACCTAGCAGGATGGAGCCCCGACAAATATTTAATATAAACATTAAAAATGATTGTGAAAAGGGCTTTAGTGACGTTTTATATTTATAACAATAATTAATTTATTTCCTAGCGCGATTGGGAAGCAATCAGGGCAGCTAATAGCATCACAGATTGTTGTTGTGGTCTATGGCGCACACACGTAGGTTACTGTTGAACGCGGCAAAAACGAAGCCTCACAAAGAGTGAAATCCCTCATGAAAAGTAAGTGCTTCGAATATGTTTCTCCATAATAATTCCTTATTGTAGTAAAATATTTGGAGTTGGTGTTCCTATATCAAAATTTGCATTAACTAACTTAGATACCCAGTGTAACGTAATGATTAGAAGAGTGCGCTTGTCAACGTTTCTTGCTGTATGCGAATGAAGCCAAACAACCTGCCAGCTAACAGCAGCACATTCACAAACATATTGCTGAAAATCTACAAAACGCATCACAAATCCATTGCAGCGTTCACGATTGCATAAATGAGCACTACATCAAGAGAGTTCTCTTGGACGGTACAGGTGTGTTAACGGCCGCTATGTACCGGACCGAATAGCAACTCTGATTTCGGTGTCTTATTTAGATGCCATGAACAGTCTTTATAGACATCATTATTATTCAATCCACCGGCTAGTTGTTTTACAAATTTCTTTAACATAAGGGATGTTTGATTATAGCCAATCCACTTCTCCAGACACCACTACAATACTGGGACCAGCCCAAACCATGAAAAACATCCCAAGACCATTATCCCACCTTCAAAGTATGTCAATATTATTTAGCCTGCAGTATATAGTGTAGCAAGGTGGTCTTCAGTATTTTTTATAGTTACATTTTAGGGGACCCCCCAAGAGTCCTAAGTCATTTCAAACCCTGCTTAAAATTGTTCTGGTTTGGGAGGGTAGGCTTCAAGAAACAGCTGTTGAAAGCAAACGTTTCAAACCAAAGGTAAAAGCAGAGATATTCACACATACAACACGAGAAAAATGACTTTTTTAACAACAAAGCATGTTGACGTTAAGGTGGAAACCCTAAATACGAATATGAGTCTTAAATTGAGCGTGATATCTCCTTGTCAAATTGCAACCTCCCAATTTTATGATATTTTTTTCTACGTTTGCACACTCTTTTGATTACACAGAAGTCCTTCACATATCCCGGGGGTTTGTTGAGGCGCATCTCTAAAGGCTAGAAGAAAAAAAGTTTTCTCAGTATTTGTTGTTGGTATTCTTATTTCTGCCCCTAACCCCCCAAAAATTGCTTTCAAATTATGTAAATGTATTTACTTAAATTATTAACTTATTGTACGTCGCTTTGGATAAAAGCGTCAGCTAAATGACATGTAATGCAATTAATTTCACACACGCATATTAAATGAAAATGTATGAAGCTCCTAGTTCAGTTGAAACCCATTATATTGTTGATAGATAATATTAATAATGATGAACTCACAGGGAATACGAGCCATTCTCTAAACATTCATTGTTCTCACCGAAACCTCCAAACAAGTAACTTCAGAACACACACATGTGTGTCAACGCTGATCCCAAGCACTCTCACACTGTCCAGTAGGTGGGGCCACATGCAAACCTGATGAGTAAACACCATAACGGACCGTACATTAGAAACTACTAATGACAATACTAACCTTATTCCTAAGACACCTTTTTGATAACTAAGCAAAATGTAGTTACCATAGCAACAGACAAAAGCAAAGCAAAAAAAAGGTTCAATTTAAACAATGAAACAAAAATGAAATACTTGAAACAAATCAATACAATAAAATTAAAAGTTTAAAATTAAAAGAAAATTTCAATTGGAGAAAATATTTAACTAAAATAAAATTCAATTAAAATCAGCTGAAGAAGCTGATAGTAGTAGTAGCCATCCTTCAGTCCGCTGAGACCACGGCCATTTCTTCTACCTTATTGACGTTTGGAGAGAGGCTCGGCCCATCGGACTTGATGGAGATGGAGCCTAACTGCCCCATTATCATCAGGTGGATGCTTCCATTGACTGACCCTGATGCAGGGGCGTCGTCATCAGTTAAAATGCATCATTGTTGTGCAGTGATCCACTGTCACTGATACTTAAAACTTAAACAACATAAAATCCTCAGCATGTTGCAGTGAACATGTTCAGCAGGCCTGTTGCCTGCCTTCCCCCCTCCTAGGGAGCAAGTCACATCCTTAATGTTGACCTCTGAGGGACGTTAATCCAGGAGCTACAAAGCATCCTGTTTGTAAATCATCTGATTGATTAGCCATGCACACAAGCAGCAGATCATCTCTCAGCTGAGGCTCGTAAGTGGCACGTGCCGCTGCCTGTGACGTGTGACACGAGCAAATAGCAGCGTTTGGGGTGAGATGCCATATTGTGTGCGTCCGGCAGACGCCGGAACAACAACCCTTTGAGTTAGATGAGAGTTTGCATGGTGCAAATGTCCTGTATACGACCAGTTCTCATTCCAGGAGTTTCACAGTGTTTCCTGGTATTATCGCCACTACGTACTGTCACTTCAAATAGTGTTTCTGTCTCCCGCTGTCAGGGTGAACAAAGTGGTATCAGCGGACTCCAAGGAAGCTCAGAGTTATCTCAAGAGCCAGAACACCAAACCGGAGGAGAGTGGAGACGAGGACGAGGCCCCATCACCAGGACAACCAGCTCTCCCTGGCACCAGGTACACACACACCTGCACAAATACGAATCACCCCCCCACCCCCCCCCCCCCCCCCCGCAGCTGTACTACACACCTGCTGTTTTGAAATGAAAACATGTTTTATAGCGTTTCGTTGTCACCTTTTTCATCCCTTATGAGCTTGTACGTATGAACAGCAAGTATTCGATTATTGTTTTCTCTCTCTCCTCCTTTTGATACCCCATTGTATGGCCATCTGCACGCCTTCCCTCCAAAACCCCCAGACGGGAAATGAGAAATTATCTTCCAGCAGACAGGAAGGACAGTGTGTCCACAACCTATTTCCTATTTATCGTGTGTGTGTGTGTGTGTGTGTGTGTGTGTGTGTGTGTGTGTGTGTGTGTGTGTGTGTGTGTGTGTGTGTGTGTGTGTGTGTGTGTGTGTGTGTGTGTGTGTGTGTGTGTGTGTGTGTGTGTGTGTACCTCGGGTGTGTGTGTGTGTGTGTGTTGAGAAGTGACAACAGGAAATAGCCATTAGCACCACTCCCTCATTAACACACACAGTTGCCGTTTGTTTGCTGCAGATGTAAAAGAGGTCGTGTATTTGAGGCGTGTGTAAATGTAAAAGCAA
Organism: Pungitius pungitius; assembly: GCF_949316345.1. Lineage (NCBI taxonomy): Eukaryota > Metazoa > Chordata > Actinopteri > Perciformes > Gasterosteidae > Pungitius > Pungitius pungitius. Next base: position 8,068,821 of record NC_084905.1, read on the forward strand.
ATCTGATGTCTAAAATCAATCGCTTGGTGCATCTATATTTTAATATTGGTACTTCTGGCTAAATATAAATACATTTTCTTTATCGCCAGAATCAGATGTTTTGATATATTGTCAATGCCAAACGTAAGGACTACCACGACTTTAGTGGAAACACTCTGAGGAGAGGATATTTTTCGCCTAGCTTAGCAACAACTGGAAATAGGAGAAATAAATACACTCACCGGCCACTTTATTAGGTACCCCATGCTAGTAACTGGTTGGACCCCCTTTTGCCTTCAGAACTGCCTCAATTCTTCGTGGCATAGATTCAACAAGGTGCTGGAAGCATTCCTCAGGGAGTTTGGTCCATATTGACATGATGGCATCACACAGTTGCCGCAGATTTGTCGGCTGCACATCCATGATGCGAATCTCCCGTTCCACCACATCCCAAAGATGCTCTATTGGATTGAGATCTGGTGATTGTGGAGGCCATTTGAGTACAGCGAACTCATTGTCATGTTCAAGAAACCAGTCTGAGATGATTCCAGCTTTATGACATGGCGCTTTATCCTGCTGAAAGTAGCCATCAGAAGTTGGGTACATTGTGGTCATAAAGGGATGGACATGGTCAGCAACAATACTCAGGTAGGCTGTGGCGTTGCAACGATGCTCAATTGGTACCAAGGGGCCCAAAGAGTGCCAAGAAAATACTCCCCACACCATGACACCACCACCACCAGCCTGAACCGTTGATACAAGGCAGGATGGATCCATGCTTTCATGTTGTAGACGCCAAATTCTGACCCTGCCATCCGAATGTCGCAGCAGAAATCGAGACTCATCAGACCAGGCAACGTTTTTCCAATCTTCTATTGTCCAATTTCGATGAGCTTGTGCAAATTGTAGCCTCAGTTTCCTGTTCTTAGCTGAAAGGAGTGGCACCCGGTGTGGTCTTCTGCTGCTGTAGCCCATCTGCCTCAAAGTTCGACGTACTGTGCGTTCAGAGATGCTCTTATGCCCACCTTGGTTGTAACGGGTGGTTATTTGAGTCACTGTTGCCCTTCTATCAGCTCGAACCAGTCTGGCCATTCTCCTCTGACCTCTGGCATCAACAAGGCATTTCCGCCCACAGAACTGCCGCTCACTGGATGTTTTTTCTTTTTCGGACCATTCTCTGTAAACCCTAGAGATGGTTGTGCGTGAAAATCCCAGTAGATTAGCAGTTTCTGAAATACTCAGACCAGCCCTTCTGGCACCAACAATCATGCCACGTTCAAAGTCACTCAAATCACCTTTCTTCCCCATACTGATGCTCGGTTTGAACTGCAGGAGATTGTCTTGACAATGTCTACATGCCTAAATGCACTGAGTTGCCGCCATGTGATTGGCTGCTTAGAAATTAAGTGTTAACGAGCAGTTGGACAGGTGTACCTAATAAAGTGGCCGGTGAGTGTAGATCCGTCTACTTTCAATCTCTCAATCCCTGCTGATGAGTCCAGACTTCATATTTTTTTCTGAATAAGGCGCTATTTAATCCTCATACAAATTGATATCAACGTTATTGACTAAGTGGGCTACTTGAGCTCACTTATGTTCATGGAGGGACTGCGGACCAGGGGGGGTTCAGGTGAGGGGGGCTGTATATGCAGCATGGCGAAAAAGAGTGATAACCAAGGTTTTTTCTCAGATCACGTGACTAAAGTGGTTTTATGAACTAAGGTGTCACGTTATATATTATAATATAACATTTGTATGGGTAGATATATTTAACGGTACATTAAAAGTGAACTATCGGTTCCCTGGCTGCTGGCTCACCTGTCTCCATCCTCCAATAGAATAAAATCTTCATTTGCCTGCAATGCATGCTGGGACATGCTTGCAAAGGATACATGTGATGTGTCCTCTGAATCACCCAGTGTAGGGCTGCATTTGTCAACCTCATTAAAGAAGCCGACGGAACCAGACAGCTGCGTCGAAGCCAAAGTGATGTTATCGGTCCGCGCTCGTGATTGACACATCACCATTGTGTGAGCTTCTCAGGGCCGTGTGCACTCGCTGAAGGCCAAGATGGGCGTCTCTTAAGTCGCTCACAGTGATTAACGCTGTCCATGACCGGTCATGCAGCAGTTAATGAAAGCGAAACATCATTACGCTGCTACGACATGACTAATGGCTCTTTTCATACTGAAAGAATCAATTTACATCAGAGAAACCGTGCGCACACAATACATACCATCATATGACAAGTGTGGGGTAAGAACACTGCAGAGTGATGAGCAGCAAAGAAAACCTTACTAGATCATTTAGGCCTTTAGGGGGAAGCACATTTCAATTTATGTCTTTTTCAATCTTTTGGTAGAAGTGGAGCAGGTCCATTACTAATTGTTGTGACATTTAAAACCCATCTCATTTAAATCAATCCAGTGTGTGAAAGGGCAGCGAGTAAATTGGCTCATCGGACTGATTGTATTCACGTGTGTGTGTGTGTGTGTGTGAGAGGATACTTCTTTTGCTGTCTTTGTGAGGACCAATTCAGTCCAAACCTTCAGGGGTCGGTGCTTTGGTTGTGAGACGGATCGGGCTCCGTCTACTCATAATGATTAGGTTTAGGGGTCCGGGGATGCACTCTGTCGATGAGCGACTGTGTGCGCGTGTAACACTACATTAGCAGCCTCCACAGAGCTGAACCCGTCTGAACAGAAACCATTAATCCCACGCCTCAGTAGGTGGAGGTGTGCTTCGTCAGCTGGTCGGTTGGATGGTTCCATTGGTCGGACAGTCAAGCTAACAAGGTACAATTCACATGTAGACACCATTGCTTTTCCTTCTGATGAAGTGAGTAACTGTGGCCATCAGCATCACGTATCTTTAGAGAAGAAGCTCCAAACAACCAAGCTGCATCAGTTCTGTGCTGTAAGCGTTTTACTGACAAAGATATTGTCTAGTCTCAGCAGAGTGGCTTTGAGTTGAGTTCATACATTTTCATCAGCTCCTCTCGCTTTTGACCTGAACTTCGTTCTCCGTCTGCCACCTTGACAATAACAAGGATGTGTGGCAAAATGCAGCCCTGCAATACTTAAGTGTAACTGCATGTTTCCATGCCGGATCGCTATAGTGGATGATGTGCTGCCATTGTTGTTGTGACACCTACAGGAGCCTTGAACTGCATTACTCCTCCACGCAGCGCGCCCCTCTGGCGTCACAAGCAGACCCATCTGCAAATGACACAACTAGTAGTGAAGAAACCAGTAAAGTAGTGTGAGGCGTTTTGGACTTGGATTGGATACATCTGGTTTTGTGAAAAAACAACTTGATTTTGTATGAACTAAATATAAACTACGGTTAGGATGTATAGTTGGCGAGTGTGTCATTTTCTGTTGAGCTCAGCCCGCTCAGGCTTCACTGCGGGAGGCTTAAACTAAGCTTAATTTTTGTAACTTACCCAGAAGGTGCCAACAGAGCAAAAGATGCATCAAAAGTTTGAGCAGCGCTAACAATGCTGACAGAGCGACGACTGTTAATGGGCTCATGCTAGATCCGTCACACCAGTGCTTTACTAAAAGTCCATTGGCTAGCCAGCAGGAGGGTGGGGAAGAAAGTGGGAGGGGCTAACAGGCCGCAGAAGCCTCTTCACAACTACACTCACCGGCCACTTTATTAGGTACCCCATGCTAGTAACTGGTTGGACCCCCTTTTGCCTTCAGAACTGCCTCAATTCTTCGTGGCATAGATTCAACAAGGTGCTGGAAGCATTCCTCAGGGAGTTTGGTCCATATTGACATGATGGCATCACACAGTTGCCGCAGATTTGTCGGCTGCACATCCATGATGCGAATCTCCCGTTCCACCACATCCCAAAGATGCTCTATTGGATTGAGATCTGGTGATTGTGGAGGCCATTTGAGTACAGCGAACTCATTGTCATGTTCAAGAAACCAGTCTGAGATGATTCCAGCTTTATGACATGGAGCATTATCCTGCTGAAAGTAGCCATCAGAAGTTGGGTACATTGTGGTCATAAAGGGATGGACATGGTCAGCAACAATACTCAGGTAGGCTGTGGCGTTGCAACGATGCTCAATTGGTACCAAGGGGCCCAAAGAGTGCCAAGAAAATATTCCCCACACCATGACACCACCACCACCAGCCTGAACCGTTGATACAAGGCAGGATGGATCCATGCTTTCATGTTGTAGACGCCAAATTCTGACCCTACCATCCGAATGTCGTAGCAGAAATCGAGACTCATCAGACCAGGCAACGTTTTTCCAATCTTCTATTGTCCAATTTCGATGAGCTTGTGCAAATTGTAGCCTCAGTTCCCTGTTCTTAGCTGAAAGGAGTGGCACCCGGTGTGGTCTTCTGCTGCTGTAGCACATCTGCCTCAAAGTTCGACGTACTGTGCGTTCAGAGATGCTCTTATGCCCACCTTGGTTGTAACGGGTGGTTATTTGAGTCACTGTTGCCCTTCTATCAGCTCGAACCAGTCTGGCCATTCTCTTCTGACCTCTGGCATCAACAAGGCATTTCCGCCCACAGAACTGCCGCTCACTGGATGTTTTTTCTTTTTCGGACCATTCTCTGTAAACCCTAGAGATGGTTGTGCGTGAAAATCCCAGTAGATTAGCAGTTTCTGAAATACTCAGACCAGCCCTTCTGGCACCAACAATCATGCCACGTTCAAAGTCACTCAAATCACCTTTCTTCCCCATACTGATGCTCGGTTTGAACTGCAGGAGATTGTCTTGACAATGTCTACATGCCTAAATGCACTGAGTTGCCGCCATGTGATTGGCTGCTTAGAAATTAAGTGTTAACGAGCAGTTGGACAGGTGTACCTAATAAAGTGGCCGGTGAGTGTAGATTAATGCAACGAATGCCCCATTCACGTCTGCAGAGAACCAGTAGTCCAAATCCTTCATGGTAACCTTTCTTCCACGTGTAGAGAACGGTGCTACGGCTGCTGTGGTTGTGGAGTCTTCAGTGTGCATCACCTAACCACCCCCCCCCCCGCTTGCGTCCACAGTGCCAAGCGGCCGGCAGGCATGTCCAGCATCCTGGGCCGCATGGGCTCAAAGAAACTAAAGATGAGCACGCTGGAAAAGTCTAAGATGGACTGGGACGCTTTCAAGTCGGAGGAAGGCATCACCGAGGACCTGGCCATCCACAACCGGGGCAGAGAGGGGTAAGAGACATTCGTTCAGTCCTGGTTTCAGTAAAATCAAAGGAATCATCCTCAGAGTTTAGCTCTCATGAAGCATTTTCATGTTATTGTCGCCACAAAGACCCAACTGGATTACTGCAAATCCATAAATATTGCTATACTTTCATTTCTGAGCAGTCGACTCAAAAACGATTGTGACTTAACGGGGCATTTATTTAAATCTTCAAGATTACCATTTTAAATTCAATAATCCCATCATGGTGGCATTTCATAATAATGAAATAGCAGCAAAGCGAGGACGCATTGATTTCATATGAGCAGGCATCAAACAGGAAGACTGGCTACCTTCACCAAATATCACACACAGCATACTTAACATCAATTAACCTTCAACCTAGCAGGAGAATGGCACAAAAATCACACAGACACACACACAAACTGCAGAAAAGTTGCGTAAGTGCTTCCAGTGCTGAAGTGGAAAGAGAGTAGTTTAAGCGGTAGGAAAATGTGTGTTTGTGGTGAGCACATGGTTCGTATACTGTGTGTGTCTGTGCTTGTTAACTCGCTCTCCGTCTGTGTGTGTTTTAGGTACGTGGAGCGGAAGAACTTCTTGGAGCGCGTCGACCACCGCCAGTTTGAGATCGAAAAGGCTGTGCGAAAGAGCAACACAAAACAATGACACGAAAGGCTGACAACACACACACACACACACACACACACTGACTCAATGACAGCGCTTCTACCCCCCCGGTAAACTTGGCTCAAAGCGGTGCTGGGGCTGGGTGGGGGTGGGTGGGGTAACTGGCTGAGTTAGTGGCTGAATATCTCCTCTGCTTCCAACACTAAAGGAACCTCTTTGGGGAAGTGAGGTCACTCTTCCGGTTGTTCTTCCTAACGGGGCTGATTTAGGAGTCACATTCAGGGTTAAAGAATGAATTTGGTTTGTTTTTTCATTTTTGTAGTTTCTCATTTCATTTGCATATAACATTGTCCTCACTCTGTCTGGTTATTAACTACTTCTAAAATAAAACCCAGGATGAAGTAAATCGTAACATTATGGGCGGAGTAACCAGACTTACACCCCAGTGACTCCTCATTTTTTCGGGTGAAAGCCGACATGCTGGATGGGCCGCGCTGCACCTTGTATTTATTCAGCAGGATCTGTTCAATTTTACTGTCACACAATATGGAAACATTTCACGGTAGATTTGTGAATTGTAAGAAGGCTGGATGAGACCAGTCCCACTTTTTCTATGAAAACAAAATCAGTTTATGCCATCAGAAGGGAATTGAAGTTCTACATAGAACATCTTCAAAGTCTGTGTTGATAATGTTATTTTATACTCTGCCCGTGCATTCATTGCCTGTCATCAGGCCTCCACAGGTAGCTAGCCTCACACCTGGGAGTGCTAACAGCAGCCATGTTGCTCTTTTAAGTTAACAATGCTTATTTGGGGGCAGTGGCACAGCTGCAGGGGCGGGTTCTCCGTGTTGCCAGCACAACTTTGATATTGACAATGTTCATTGGGTTAGTTTTTCAGTTGGATTGTTTTTTTCATAATGTAGATTCTGCTGATCGAGGTTCTGTACCGCGGAAAGACGGCAACGGTTCAATGTCTTTTTCTGTCAACAGTTGTTGGGTTTTATTGTTCCAGTGTTCAACCAAATGTGTGTTTGTGTAGTCGTTAACGATGTTTCGCCTTTTTAAATCTGAACATTTCATACTTTGTTAACCGCATGGGACACAAAGACGACGATAAGTCACCTTGGTGCATTCAGGTGTAGGGCTTTGCTGGGACACACCATAACAATGCCACAACAGACATGTAAGAAACCAGACTGCGTCTCACCTGAGGAGGACCACAGCGACCGGACGTCCCCTAGGTGCTGTTTGCTGTGTCCTGCCCATGAACAAAGATGGGGACAAAGACCAGGTGTAAGAGGAGGATCGATGTCTTTTTAATATGTAAATATTAGATGTTCAATAAACACAAACGGATCATTTTAAATATGCCAGGTGGTTGGTTAAGTTTGTTCCCTGCAGCAGGCGCTGAGCCTCTGCATCCGTCATCTTCTACACCACTGATGGATTTCATGCACGGTCACCTGGGACCCCAAAATGATCAATGTTCAACAGGATGAGATGTAATGAAATAACAAACCATGAAACCGTGAATACACCTTGTAAAATATATATGAATTCATTGAATTAGTAACCTTCAATATTGAGATGAGATTGCATGAAACAATACAATGAGTGTTAAGTGTAAACATACTTTAAACATAACATATATAATATGTTTAATGTATGTTTACATCTTAACACAATCACCATTCTCTATTAGGTACACATTGCTAATAAAAGGTTATACCTCTGTATATTTAACAAGACAATTGCCATGTTACACATTTGACTGGTTTCTGGTTTGCATGTTCTACATTTTTAGTACACTGTGGTCTTGGCCTTGACTCTTGGTTTTGGAGGCTACATAATCTATATGTGCCATTTGTTGTATTTGTAAAGCATTTCCCTTTGGTGGCTGAGGGGATGTTCGACTGCTGTGTGTGTGAATAAAGCTGCTTTATTATGGTTCAAAGAGAAAACTGATCTTTACAGTTGCCTAAAACAGCTTATAGTTCACTACATCTGTAATAAACCTTCTTTCCACACACACACACACAGATAGAGGAAAGTGTCACCATCATTTCATTCTCTTCAGGATGGAGGAGTCTGGTGTTAACTCCAATCAATGTAATGTGAAGGTCTCCCATACACACCTGGTGCAGTTTGAGTTAATGATGATGGAATCAATAAACCAGATGGATGCAATATGCTGGAGGTGGACCTCGAGGACAGGACCACGTTCATAGATTCACTAAAAGGATAACAACACTGAATCTCGCCACACTTCTCTCGTCTTTTGTTTTATTTACACAATAGCCAAAGGGCTGATCCTGTTAATACTTATGTTCAAATGTAATTAATGATGATTATGTGATGTCTTCCGTAGAGCTCTTATGTTGCAGGGGATCTGTGTATAAGACCATCAATTTATGAGGGATGGATCTTACTATGAACGGTTTAATTGGCTTTATGTAAAAGAAAAGCATGGCATTTTAAAGAGAATATAAAGGCACAAATACACACACACACATACATGTCTTTATGTGGGTATGGATGTGTGAAAATAGCTGCTGATATTTAAAACCAAAGCAGGGAGCCTAAGTGTTCCTGTGTAGAACACGCACACGCACTCACACACACATGGGACTCAGCTATTTATACTCGCACCATCCTGACAATCCATCCATTCTAAACATGATGATGCCTCAGTGATCTGATATCAGAGGTGTGCTCATGAATAACAACACCTCAGTGCGACTGGTGAAAAATGATCTAAGGCGGGCCACATTGTAAAAATGATCAGAAACACCCAACTGATATAATTGACATGTGATTGACAGCTAAATCCCCTCTTTGGGTTTGATCTGTATTTTGGATATAAGAAAATCATTTAGTCTTTATATTCGTTGCAATGTGTACTCATGCTGTGTGTTACAATGTAATAACGTTGTAAAATGAATGAAGGGTACTGTAACCAAAAATACAGTAGGTGTGATTTGCAGAATATTAGTCCGCGAGCTAATGTAAGAAAAACGGCCATTTAAGCTCATTGGTGCGGTCCTTTGAAGGCAGGGGGGGGGGGGGGGGGGAGCCCCCTGCTGTGAGCGTTTAAAGTGCTTTGCAAATTGTAGGAATCATCGCGCGTGGCGAGGCGGTCTCTTTAAGGCGGGACCGGATCATCCCGCCGGAGCAGCACGGAGGCGCTTCCCTCGCGCCGCTCACCTGACGGCACCTGTCAGCGGTGGAAGCCGCCCACCTCCGACCGGGAGCCTGGTCGTTTAGCACCGACTAGTGACGCATTTACCGAGGGCTCCGTGACGGAAACCGGGACGGACGCGGACCAGCGGCGGAGGGAGGGCGGAGGAAGTCGGGCAGCGGGACGGAGGAGAGAGAGAACCCGCTCTGCAGGACGTTCAGGCGGCTGCTGCTGCCGAAAACCGCCGCTTCATTCCGCCAGAGACGCATTTCCAACGAAGCCCCGAGCACCGGACGCAGCTGGATGTGTGGCCCCCTCGTAGAGTGCACCACGGCGGGGACGCAGGCGGACTGACGTCTCGGGGGGGCAAAGGAGAAGAAGACCACCGGACCACAGCAGCACAATGTCTGTCCCTGTAAGTATGTCGGCTCCACGGATACTTTAGCACCTCGTGTCCTTGTTTTAAATCCGGATTTGTCCTTCAGTGTCACACAACGTGTCTACGCGGCCGAGCGAGACATGACACGCTTACACACACATGGTGTGCAATTATCCTGTTAGGAGAAGAAAATAGCACTCACTGCCATGATGAGTGTACAACCCCCCCCCCCCCCAAGAGAAGTGAAGGGATGAAAGGCCACCCCCTGTTGGTGTGACGTGAGTTAAATGCAGTAACGCGTGCACGTACCAGAGGACACGGGCCCAGTGAGAGCTCTTTGCTTTAAGGCTTCAGCTATTCTGGGCAGGCCTCGGCCTGTGGACACTTCTAGCAGCTGATACCGCTGCTCGTGCGTGTGGTCGGCTGAAGGGAGGAGGGCTATGATGTTGCTTTTAAAACAATGCCGGATGTTAGTCGCGCGGGCCACCCGGGTGGACGTGGTCCTAGTGGGGGATCTGTTTTACTATTACTGCCATGATAAGAATGCACGATGTCCCCACTGTCACTCACATTCCTTGTGTTTGATGTTAATGATAAAAGTTTTTTGTTATCACCCGATTGCTAACAAAACCATAGTCATTTTTCGGTTTGAAGTGTTGTTGGAATATGCTATGAGTGTTTGTAAAATAGAGCCTTTAAAACATTATCCATTCATTAAAAACAAAGTAAGAGATTTCCTTTTAACCATTCGGTGACATTACAGCAGACAACCACTGTTACCAAGTTATAAGCTCAGCACACGTTCGAAGCAAATGGTGTTTTAATCATTTGCTTGTGCTTTTGCAAATACAGAAAGAATAACTAAAAGTACCCTAAAAATAACCCTTACTATATTTGTATGTATATTTTTATTTTCAAACCCTGCTGGGGGTCGCCATTGAAAGCCTGAACAGGCTTATGTGCACCACCCGCTGCGGGTGCTGTTGTTTGCTAAAGTTTGACGTTCACACGTTGGACCTGCTGCTTCCTGCTGTTCCACCCGTCGCACCAGGAGGCAGAAGTGTGTGTCTGTGTGTGTTCAGTGCGTGCTGTGTACACAATCCCGCCTCATCCCACCCGTAGCACGAAGGAAGAAACTGCGATGATCCACTTGATGCATTTTGGATTCTTCTAGTATATACGTGTGTCTTCTTATAGAAGAATAGAAAAAAGAGAGAGACAGTAGCTGCTGTCTTCTGTGACAGCACGGTGAGACGGACTGGCAGCAGGTGGTGGGAACGTCCCCTAGGCAGGCACAACGTTAAGTACGACTGCATTCTTCTTCAAAGTTCGTCTGTACTTCCAAATACCAACGTTGCCACTGGGTGCTTCTGTCAACGATATTTTTAGTGTAAAATCCGAGTAGTTTCCAGGGCAAGAGCATCGCCCCCCTGATGAATGAACCAATTCATTCTGCATCGTGCTTTTGTGGCCCAGAGGGCTCTAAATGAACAATCAACTAGAGGAGCACTGTACAGCCACACCAGTCACCCCCTGATGGTTGATAGTGAGAACTGGAGGTTGCCGTCTAGTTTCTGCCCCTTTAGTCTGAAACGTAACCCCGAAGTAAAAAGTGGCCACTAAGCATGGACGTAATCCATATCTATGTTGCCATTGAGTTCTTCATTATGTGTATGGCACGAGTTACGAGTCATAATGAGACTTTATGAAAACACCATCACTGGTTTCTGGTAATGACTGGTGGATGTCACCATAACATTATTCAGTAGTCGATACCAATGCTAGGGAAATTACATGTTTTTTAAAACATGTAATTACATTGCAAACCAACACTATAATGTAATCATTTAACTGAATAAGATTGAATGCATCACAATTTAAGTTAACGCACACTCCGTTAGCGTTAGCTGCCAACAAATGGAACGTGTAACCCTTAAATGTAATCTGTCATCAAATGTTTCATTGGCAACATTGATCTGCTAATCAAATATTCTGACAATGCATTTCAAAACATCTATATTTATTTCCACGTGTTTTCTTTCTAGCGTCGGCTATGGCCAGTCAGACACAGACAGGATTCCATGGTCACAGTAAACATTATACAGTGTGAAGCTAACCGGGTGGTAGTATGGTCCCTGTGCGTGTGTGTGTGTGTGTGTGTGTGTGTGTGTGTGTGCGCGCGCATATGTACTCAGTGTATTTACTCAACGAGTTTGGGAAAGGACGTGCATGTACTCCATGTCCTGCTCCAGTAAACTTGCTCCATTGCTGTTATCAACGCTAGTGACATCAGGACACCTGCAGTACCAGCCGGTGAAATAGTTGCCACAGCAACCGTTTCCATGATTCCTCTCACCTGGCCAAATCTTTCTGTATTGTCTCTCTCACAAAAACACAGCCACGCTTTCCATGACGTACTTGGCAGGTTTGTACACGTGTGCGTTTGTGTGTTTGCATCATCATCAAAAAGGTACTTTAGCTGGAGGAGATTCTAGTGTTTGATATTATATATATCTCATTAAGATTAAAGCGATCTCTTAAGTCTACTGTAGCAGCAGAGAGTAGGGTCAGATATTCATAGAAATGGGAGCAGTTACATATGTTTTTTACATGCTAAGATATATATATATATATGTTAACTGATTCAATTAATTCATGTGCTGCCATAGATAGGGTTGGGTATCGAGAATCGATTGGAATCGGGACTAGCTTTGCGATTTACCCGGTATCGTTCAAAAGTTTAAAAACCGATTCCTAGTTTTGATTCTCAGTCAGCACCTCCGAGCTCATGGAGTGGAAGTAAATGTGTGCCTAGGGTTGCCAACCGTCCCGTATTACCCGGGACATCCCGAATAATGGGCAATTTTCCCTCCAGTTCCGATTTCCAATCACAGCCTCCTAAGTCAATGATGCTCTCTTGAGGAAAGTGTACCCCTGTTAAAATATATTCATAATTTATAATGTTTATACAATATTCAAATTCATAGTTTGGTATTTATATTGTAGTTGAAAACAGCCCTGTTAGAAATTCATAGTAAAGTTAATAAAAAGTTCATAGAATTAACATTGATGAAGAAGGTTAGACTATTTCCTTCAGAAAGACCCTTGGTTATCTAGCTCATTTAAAATATCTTAAACTTAAACATTTTTGACCCTGCCTCTTAAAAGAATTGCAATCGAGAATCGCTCGGAACCGGAATCGAAACAAGGAATCGGGACAGCGTTGACCCATTGGCTGATTTATTACCTGCCATGTCCATCTTACATTATCGTGAAATATTCCATTATGGATGATTGTCTGGGTCAAACAAACACAGGACTCTCACCCAGTAGACAACATTTCAGGTCAACATCATTGGATGTTACATCGTCAGTATCTTTATTCAGTCAGTTGAACGCCAACCGCAGCATTTCCCTGCTCTGTCGCCTGAACCATACCAACTTCCCTTGAAGAGTTTCATTTTGAAAAGTTACTATGCATGTAACAAGCTCATTATATGTTGACACACAGGGACTCTGATATGTCCAAAAGTGGCACTAACCAATTGTCGACATAACAAACCCAAATAGGACTCTGATTATCAAGGTAGTTCTGTGTGCACAGCATGTAATACTAAATCTAAATATTTTATTTGGATACTAGGATGATATTTTAAATATAAATGAGTACTGAGTCCAGAAGCGTGTGTCTTTTGTGTGCTTGATGACAACGAGGAGATGGAGTTGAGGTTAAGTGCTCGCCGTGCTGAGCGCATGTTTCCAACTTTCCCTCCTCCTCAAGAGTGTACTACCTAAATAATGCAGATATGCATGCATAGGAATCTACATGAATGTGTGTTTTAACCCTGGTTATTTAAATGCAACCACTGCCCTGCACTGGGACAGGTTGGGTTTCCTGCATTGCACCTGGTCAGCGTGTGTGCGTTTACAATATATTTTTAGCTTTATGCTTCAATGTTTATCACGATTGAAGCCCCTCCTCCCATCCTTATGCGTACGCACGTAGACACACACAAACCTTGCATCTTAATTTCCCGCAGCTCTCCACGCTGGTAGAGAGTTGCCCGGGGCAACAGGAGGGTCCGCTCAGCGAGTTGCTCACATATAGTGTGTGTGTTTGCTTGGGTGTGCGTTGTGATATAAGGACAGCAGTGAATCCTGAAGCCAGAGTGAGAGATATGGTAGGCTGCAGTGAAAATGCTGCCATTAGGATTCCATCACTGCGCCTTGATCCACATTCTCAGGTGTGACATTGACTTCCACTAAAACCACACCAGACGAAAGCAAGGTAGAACAATGAAATGTTGGGCTCTACGTTGCTTTGGTCTGGTTGATTTGGCTTCTCATGTTGTGCTTGGTGGCCGGGTGGCGGCCGGGTGGCAGCCAATGCGAAAGTGTCTTTCAAATGCATTCTCTCTACTGACCAGCAGGGGCCGGCTCCTTTGGTTGCACAGACGTCAATGAGATCATTACTTCTCTCTTGGTTTATTACCAGGTCAACTATTTGAACATGAGTTTATGGTTTCAATCACTCCTGCACATTCCAACTATGGTAACTGATGTTCATTTTTATAACAGCAGTCCACAAACCAATGGGTGATGTCACCATGACCACGTCCACTTCTTTTACCCTCTGTGGCAGCTATGAACAGCGTATTTAGGGGGGGTCCAGGCCAATGGAACGAGGTGGAGCACGTCACGCCATGTTGCTGTAGCCTCATTGCTTTTGCTGTATATGTAAAACGAGAGAGAGAGAGGGCTGCGTGCTGGTAACAGCGGTTTGTAGCCCCCCCTCTGCCAATAAATGATGCTAATGCTACGGCGACGCACATTTCATGGCAGATGTACAAACAATTTATGACCATTTATTAGTGAATATTAACAATATAAATTGTTTAATTAATTGGCTGATATTTGTACAAAAATAGAAAAAAATAGGAAATATTGTGATGTTTTTTTGGGCAAAGGCAAGTAATTATTACTAAAAACAGCCCTTCACTACCCCCCCCCCCCCCACAATGGAATTGTTGACCACTGTTGAATAAAGAAAACACTTTTTCTAGCTCAATTCCACATTGCATTTATGGCGCATTTTTAACCTTTCAGAATCCAAGCTTCATGTTTGACTGGACTCGGTCTAAAAAGGCCACCGCGGCCTTTTCCATTTTGCTAAGTTTGCATGTTCATCCTGCGAACACCACAAAAGGTCATTCCCGCTGACTTTTATTGCCCCCAACTGCTTGTGCTCCCGTTCAAACAGTGTGGAGGCGCCCATTTGCAAATGTATGCACAAAATGCCACTTCCCTCCGTGCGAACGAGATTGGTTGACACCATGAAAGCTCCCTATTTTGACAGCTGTCACCGGCAGATTGGATCAGCTGGAAATAATTATTCCCACAGTTGTTAAATTCTTGGCTGATCTTGGTCTTTTGTGTGTGTGTGAAAGACAAATTTTATGAAAATGTAATTGTGAATGTTGAGTCATCTTTATACATGAACCACTATAGATTCCAGTGTATTGCATCTGAGGTGAGACAAAAAATCAGTGTTGCATTCTGTTTTTGCATTCTCTGCACAAGCTGTGGACTTATGCTTCACTCTGGCACACATCTCAAGGCAGAGAGGAGTGAGGCTCCATTCTCCAGTAGAATATCAAGTATGGAGTATCGTATAATTGTACAATCAATAATATTCCAACTATCCCATCCCTAATGATGATCCCTGTGACGCAATGAAATCCTAACGGCATTTTGCGAGTGTCGCCGTAACTTACATTGTGAAATATATTTCCTTTTTCCAAATGTTCAAATTTTGCAGTTTGTCAGCGTAGGCTTTATCTGACATTTTAATAATTTCATTTTGACAGCTTTTGACGTTTGAAATAATATCCGCAAATGGGACCTGCTCCGTGTGAGGTGTGGCCCCCCCCTCCTCCCTCTCTCACTCACTGTGGTTAGTGCCTTATCGAGTAAAAAACTAAAGCTATTCCACGTAGCAGCTTCTCAGCTGCCCCCTTAGTTCTGTCAAATGATGCAGGCGAAGAGGCAGAGCTGCCCCTCCCCCCCACACACACAGCGTCTATGAAAGCAGTGTATGGCCACGGATTATATGTGTGTTCACTTGTGAGGATTAACAGGTGCTGCTGTGTGTGCGTCTCAAGGGAATCTTTGATAGATTACTGCTGGTAGGCAACTTGGGATGTCAGCAGAAGCATAAGCAGAAGTTGAGGTCTTCGATTCTAAAATCAGTCAAATTCCATGACTCCTGAAACCGTAAAAACAACAAAAACAAAACAATGGACAATTAAACATGAAATTAAACTAGAAATGTGGATATATTTAAGGGACTTTGTGTGTCCTCCTTAGTTCCCAAAGGCTTAATGGCATGCAAGCTTTTGCAAATTTTTGTTACTATGGATTATATTTTTCTTTCAATATTTGCTTTGATTATAAAAAAGAAATATTGCAGCGCTCTGGTTAGTTTTAGCAAGTTAAAGAGGTAATAATTCCCTCTCTTGTATCTATTTCATTTTGCTTGAAAAATATTTTAAAACTATATCAAATATATTCAAGCTAATTTGACAAGATTATATTTAAACACATCACAACAACATTAGTGTTTACATTTTCCCAAAAGACAATGTTATTCAACAGAGTGTGACTCCTAACTCTGTTTTCCTTTAACGCTGTCACTTGCTCAGCAGGCGTTAGTTCTTTCCTGGCACCAGGTGTTCCACAAGGCTTCCTCATGGGCCCACTTCTTTGTTGACTTTTAAACAGTAAAACATCCCTCTCACAGTGTATGTAAGTGAAGCTCAAAAACAATTATAAAATGTCTTCAGTATTGGCCTTAAAACCAGTTCTCCATGAGGCTCTAGTTTGTGTTACGGTGTGAGAAGAAGAAGAAACCTTGTTTGTGCCGTATGATTCTACAGTGGGCTTGTGATGCTTTGCCCTTATCTTCGCCTCCATTAGCCATGAATGGTTTAGTATTGATTAGCCGGTTTGCTGGTGCAGTGCTTTATTGATTAATAGACATGCAGGCTGCATCTACCGTTCTCTGAAAGATGGCGTCTTCAACAGGCGACACCATCTTCCATCAGTGTCTTTCACTGCAGTCTGTGTGTGTTATTAGCGTAGCGTATGGATTGTGCTGCCCTTAGCTGTGCAGCTATCCATCTTAATATTCCTCTTGTTGCCACATAGCAGTATTACTGCAGTTTTGCAGTAACCATTTGTGTAGCCAGCATCTGGAAGCTGTTTTATTGAGTTTCCCTTATTGTAATTCAGCAGTTTGAAAAAATATAATGACTTGTGAATTAATGAAGCAAAATGAAAAAAAACGTTCTAAGTGTCAGGCCCGGGGCATAAGGGAAGGAAAAGGATGCAGAGAAGGGTTGACTGAAACAGATTTATTCCTCCATTCCACTGGGTAACAATAATCGAATGAGAAATCTTTTCCTTAGTAACTATGTTGGGTGTGGATACATGAACATGCAAGACACACTGGCACAGGACAAGGGGAGACGCAGACTATAAGCATCCATGAGGGAGGTGAGGGAACAGGTGGACACAATTAGGAATCAGGGAAGACAATCAACGGGAGACACATGAGAAAGGGCAAGGCACCTGAAACGAGAGGAGAACTGGATACTAAAATAAAACAGGATGTTCAAAAACAGACGTGACGACAGGACACAAACACAAGCTTGACCAACAGGTATTAAACTAAGTGGGTAAAGACTGTAAGTAGGGCCAGTGAGTATGCTATTACATACTGATCTACGTACTGGGCTTGTTCTTGTTGAAGGGAACCTTTTTATGAGACGATTGATATCTCTGTGTTTTTAGCCTAGCTTAGCATAAAGACCAGCAGCAGGGGGCACAGTGAACTGGCATTGATCAACAACCCTGTTGGCAAATAATAATCGTTTTGTGCAATGACGCAGTTTATAACATTGGGTTTTTCATTAAATGCAGCTTTAGATGGGGTGTGTGTGTGTGCGTGTGTATGCGCGTGCGCCTGGCTGATATTCATTTAAAGGGACTTCTTGAGGATTAACATTTTGAATAGCATTTCTTCTGATGGAGGGAATCTAATGTTTTTTATGGAAATTGAAATTGAATTACATGTTATACAATGTAATTAGTTATGAAAGCAAATATCGTACACCTCAAGACGACTGAATTGAATTGAAAATACACAAAGGAATCCTTCAATAAATCAGCAACAATACACAATGCGTAGACATAATCCGCTGTGTGATTATGGGAAACAAAGGATTAGTAGTTTAATCTGTCGCTGCCCTTTAGCTCTTCATAACCTTCTCCTTCATGTGTCCTATTGACCACTGACCCCTCTAATCGAGCATGCCGATGCCATAAAGATTATGTAGAATAAAGTGTATTCAGTAGTTTGACTCCCTATGGCTTGTTCCTTCCCTTATGTAACATTTTCTCTGGTGTATTTTCTCTCTACTCTTGAGTTATGTTTGAATCGAGAGTTTATGCTTATATCAAATACAATTGCATTTCTTTGTTTGCTGATGGTTTAAAAGTTTAATTAGAATGTATGGAGGACAAAAAATGACTTAAGTATAAATACATAAATGTATAAATAAATCCGTAAATAAATAAATGTGAAGATAAATGAATTAATGTATGAATAAATTAATAAAAGTTGATAATAAAACAGATCATAAACAAATACATACCATTTATTTATTTCTACATTTCTGTTCTCCTACATTTCTTCATTTATTTATTTATGGGTCTGTATCATATATTTATTTCTACATTTCTGTTTGCCTACATTTCCACATTCATTTATGTGTACGTCTGCCAAACGCTAATGAGGTGGGAGGTCCTAACCTCTGTCTGAAGCAGGATTGGTCAGAGCAGTGTGATCGCTCCTGGTCTACTCTTTCTGTCTTGAAGTTCTCTCCTCGGCAGAAGCTGTTAGCATTTGGCTACATGGTGTTTTCAAACCATTTCAAATCGATTGCGATCGTATGCAAACGATTTAGAGAAGAACGTTAAGAAAGACACGCTTCAGTTTCTGCTGGATAAAGTGACGGAGGACTTGTCTCAGCTCAATGAAGACATGGAACCAGAGGACGATGGCCGTCCATCGTATATTTTATTCTCCTTTGGGTACCAAATGGTGGTTGGGCATTTGAATGCACCACACACACGTATACAAGGTAAGGGACAGTAGTCCTTATCTGTTTGGTTATTTACTTGTGCACAGATTCTGATCAGATGAGATACTATTAGTGATAACTCTATACCTTCTATTTCTATTGTGAAATCTGAAGGAGAGCTTTGTTAAAGTAGATTGTAATTGGCAGCCTCCCAGTTATCCTTTTTAAGAGATTAACACAGAGTGTGAGCAGAATAAATTATTTATTTCCCCATCAAGATAGAAAGGGTCTGGAGAGGCGTTCATAACGGCGTACTTCTCTACTACGTCTCTTCTACTCTATCTTTACCTTGAGGTAGAAGACCTTCTCAACCTAACAATGAAACTCATTAAACATCATAATCCAGGATGGCTGGACCTGCTGCGACTACGTATCGAGGGAAACCAGTCCCACTGAGAACGAGGGAAACCAGTCCCACTGAGCACTGAGGGAAACCAGTCCACCCCGGAACTATGGAGTCTCCATGAACACAAGGCCCAGCAAGACCCAGTACAGGTGTAAATTAATTCAGTCATTTTATTTTTACTATGACCTTACTTTACAATGTCACCATGAACCGTATCTCACATTACACTCACAGTTTTTAATAATGTGAGAAAGGTTCATTTCAAAGTGCACGTATCAGAAGCATAATGTAACTAACAGAGAAGCCTGTACATTTTTAGTCTGCATATCATGGGCACTTGCTAAAATGTTGTGATCAAACAAGTGTTTTAGAGACATCATTATACATCATAGCACTCTCAATTCAATTCAATTGAATTTATTTTATTTTGTATAGCCCAAAATCGCAAATTACAAATTTGCCTCAGAGGGCTTTACAGTCTGTACACATGCAACATCCTCTGTCCCGAAACCCTCACATCGGTACAGGAAAAACTCCCCAAAATATGAAAAAACCCTTCAATGGGGAAAAAAAGGGAAGAAACATTAGGGAGAACGTCAGGATGGACAGACTGCAATGGATGTCATGTGTACAGAATCAACAATGTAAAAGATGTACAATACATTATATTTCTCTAACAGCAATGATACAAGTAATTGCAAATAGCAGAACAAGTGTACGGCAGGACCACTGCAGGGACAACCACCATCAGGTCGAACCACCATCCACTATGATGACAGTAATATGAATCATATTTAAAATAATGATGATGGCAGCAGCAGGTGTCAGCAGAGCCATGCCAGGAGTCAGAACCGGGGTCCGCACGAATGATCCACGGAGACCTGCTAGGCGAGAAAGCACCAAAAACTCCTGGAAAGAAGCTTAATTAGTGATGTACATTAATAAAACATTGATGATTGTGGAAGGAGAGAGTGAGAGTGTGAGCGTGAGAGAGGGGCTCGGTGTGTCCTAAGAAGTCCCCCGGCAGTCTAAGCCTACAGCAGCTTAACTAAGGGCTGGTCCAGGCTAACCTGAGCCAGCCCTAACTATAAGCAATATCAAAGAGCAACGTTTTAAGCTTTATCTTAAATGAGCTGACCGAGTCTGCCCCCCGGACTGAAAGTGGAAGCTGGTTCCACAAAAGAGGAGCTTGATAACTGAAGGCTCTGGCCCCCATCCTACTTTTTAAAACTCTAGGAACCACAAGTAGCCCACCATCTACGGAGCGCAGATGCCTTGGGCATACGGTGTAACAAGCTCTTTAAGATAAGACGGTGCCTCACCAGCAAGTGCCTTGTAGGTGAGGAGAAGTACCTTAAATTCTATTCTTGATTTAACAGGAATCCAGTGCAGAGAAGTTAATACAGGAGTTATATGATCCCATTTCTCAGTTCTTCTTAATACACGTGCTGCAGCATTCTGAATCAGCTGGAGAGGTTTAAGCGATTTACAAGAGCAGCCTGATAACAAAGAATTACAGTAATCCAGTCTAGAAGTAACAAATGCATGAACTAGTTTTTCTGCATCACTTTGAGACAGGAAGTTCCTGATTTTCGATATATTACGTAGATGAAAAAAGGCAGTCCTTGAAGTCTTCTTTATATGAGAGTTGAAGGACATATCCTGGTCGAAGAGAACTCCATGATTTCTGACGGTGCTGTAGGATACCAGAGCAATTCCATCCATAGAGACTGTATCACGTGACAGCTGACTTCGAAGGCGCTCTGGGCCTATCATGATAACTTCCGTTTTTTTCCGAGTTTAACATCAGGAAGTTGCAGGTCATCCAAGTTTTGATGTCTCCAAGACAATCCTGAAGTCTAACAAGCTGGTTGGTGTCTTCTGGCTTGATCGATAGATACAGTTGAGTATCGTCTGCATAACAATGGAAGTTTATGCGGTGTTTTCTGATAACGTCGCCCAAAGGAAGCATGTACAGGGTAAATAGAATCGGTCCAAGCACAGAACCTTGTGGGACTCCGTGACCAACATTGGTGGTCCTCGATGATTCACCGTTCACAAACACAAACTGGGATCGATCCGATAAATAAGATTTAAACCAGCTGAGTGCAGTTCCTTTGATGCCAATCAAGTGTTCCAGTCTCTGCCGCAGGATACGGTGATCGATGGTGTCAAATGCAGCACTGAGGTCCAGCAATCCAAGAAAAGAGACAAGTCCTTGGTCCGATGCAAGTAGAAGATCATTTGTAATTTTCACCAGTGCCGTTTCTGTGCTATGATGCACTCGAAATCCTGACTGGAAATCCTCAAACAAAGCATTGTTTTGTAGAAAGTCACATAATTGATTCGTGACAGATTTCTCAAGGATCTTAGCGAGGAAGGGAAGATTAGAGATGGGTCTGTAGTTAGCCAACACCTCTGGAGCTAGAGTAGGTTTCTTCAGAAGAGGTTTAATTACAGCTACCTTGAAGGACTGTGGTACATGTCCTGTCAACAAAGAGAGATTCAAAATATCCAGTAGGGATGTGCTAATTAACGGAAAAACTTCCTTAAGCAGCTTAGTTGGAATCGGATCCAGGAGACAAGTGGAAGAGTTGGATTTCAAAATTGTAGAAGTCAGTTGATCAAGGTTGATGGAAGAGAAGCCATTCAAGTAGGTATCAGGGCCCACGGCTGCGTCCAAGGTTCCTACATCCGCGGACGGGTCGGCTCCGTTTGGGGGCAGGAGACCATCAATTTTCTCTTTGATAGTCAGAATCTAATTATTGAAGAAGTTCATAAAGTCGTTACTACTGAGGTCCACAGGAGTAAACAAAAATGTTCTCTGGAATAGCTTATAGCTGGAATAACAGGACTGCTGGGTCACCTTGGGTTCAGGGAACAGGTGTCTATTTTTTATTTTTTTCTGACATTTTGATGGACTGAACGATTATTCAACTAATCTGTAAAATATAAGGATAGCGTAATGGATCTTGCAAATAACAGTTTTTCATGTATCTCATCTGGGTAGTGCAGAGCCCCGTCTCATGTCCTCATGGGACAACTGAATGCCTCCATCTACCCTCCCTCCCTCCCTCCCTCCACCCATCCATCCTCCCTGTCAGACGCGCCTCATCCCGGTTTGTCTGTGTTTGACCCCCTGGCCTTTGCCACGATGGGGTCTACGTCAAGCCTGATTGGATGATTTACACACTGTGAGAGAGGGCGGGGGCGGGAGTCAGGATTGGAATGCGGCAATGAGAGGGGGGATAATGAAATGGTAAATGGTGGAGGAGATTAATGATGTGAGGAGGTAGATATTACTGTGCTCGGACTGGTGGAGGAGGGCTCGGTGTCCTTTTCCTGCTCCCTCCACAATGAACGTGGTAGCTCTTCGTTCTTCTTCGCAACTCACACACGTTTAATAGTAATAATAATAATGATGGGAAAACGTGACAAGTTGGGAATAGGGGAAAAAAACAGAATATCATTATCATTTTCTCTTAGGGACTGAATCGATGTAGCTGCTACGGCTATCATCAGTGTAGCGTCTTGTCTTATCCTTGATCCCTTAATGTGAACTAATTCAGCTGACAGGAAGTAAATGGGACCCAATCTAGCATTGCCGGTTCACCCGTAGCTGCATGAACTTCCTTATTCTTAAATAAGGTGTAAACAAATAATGAGATTATTGGATCAAACTCATGTAGATGATTAAAAAATGTCCCCCTCTATATAATGGTAGGAAACACTGCATGTGTGCGTCACTGCATCATACACCAGAAATGCTGCATGTAACAAAGAGTTTATCAACGTTAAACACTTAAATCACCGCCATTTCCTGTCTCTTCTTGGAGAAATACGTTCTGCACGTGGCGATGTGCACGAACGTCCAAGCTTTATCCCCAAAACGATGCCTCAACTCTGCAAGCTCTCTGCATGTTTGGAAGCACATACTAACATAACTCAAGAGTTGTTTCACTGATGCAAACCTTCACTTCATCTTGAGGTTTCCACAGAAGTTTACGGACTGAGGCGTGAGGCGTTTGGGGGCTTTGGATAATCCACGGCCCTCTCAAGGACTCTGCTGTTCCCACTGACGCTGTCAGGAAGAATTTTTTTACCTTTTTTTTGCTGTTGACCTTGAAATGTCTAATTTCTTTCTCTCTTTATCAAACCCAATGAGTCCTGATGGCTGAAGTTAAATGCATATTCTACTCTTTTCACCTTGAGACTACAGCACGCGCAGATGTTTCCCTACAAAGTAGAATACAACTGCTCTGGGAAAGGTGCATAATAAACACACACCCATTAAAAGCCATTAAATGGGCCCCAGGCAAGTGTGCACTTTGAAAATGCTTTTTTTAAAGCATTGCTTCGAGCCAGCAAAAAAGCACTTTGTAGTACATTTAAAAAAAATGACTCATTACTGTTTTTTGTTCCACACAATGAAGCACGGGTGAGGTGGAGAGGGGGGGGGTCACATCTCGTTAGGTAACAAAGAATGAGGACTGAGCCGGTACGAAAGGCTTGAGTCGCCAAGACAATGAGAAGATGACTCTCTGCACACTTCACACACCCTTTGGTGAGTTTGTTCTGGAATCATTCTGTCAGAGCTTTCTGAAGGTTCATCTTCTTTGCCGTGGTTACGTGCAGCTTCTTACCCTCCCCGGTTTGTTGAAGGAAGCAGTTATTCGACACATCCGCATAGGAGGACTTAGATGAGGAGGAAGCTTCTTCCTAATACGCCTTCTAATTTCTTTGTTAGCGGTTGCAAACCAATATGGCAAAGGACAACTTTCAAGATGGCGACATCAAGAGGCTTCAGTGCACAAACCAATTATTTTATACAGTTTATTGCTGCTCCACAGATTATAATTATAATAAAATCAATTGTTTTTGGTAACATACGCGTGGTATGAGGACACGCTGCTCAGCTGCATTCGTTGCTACAGTCAGCGAGTCAGCTGGCAAACAGAAGCTGCTCCACTGGGACAAACCGGCTCACAGCACTCAGCTCCCTGATGTGTGTGTGTGTGGCAGGCAGTGGAAGCTGATCACTGAGTCCTGGTGTCTCTTCTGCTACACACAGTCATGCTGCTTACTATGTGACTCCCGCCTGTGTCCGTCCATCCGTCCGTGTTGTGTAGCTTCATCACAATCCTGGGGAATAAGGAAGGATCGGTGTCTGATGTCAGTTGTACTTGATGATACATCAGGACTACACTTGAAGACATCAATGACTCCCTCAGTAAACATTGGAAACACGAGTTTATGGTCTCAGTATTTAAAGTCTTCAATAAAGCATGTCATTCATTTAGTAAATTAAGGTCCATTTAAAGTAAAAATGTATGCTATAGGGCGGGGCTTACTGTGATTGACAGGTCTCTGCCACTGCCAGATAATCCAAGATAATAATCCAAGATAAATCAGGGCTTCAAAACACCAATCGTGTGATGACTACGTCCTCTTCTTCTGTTCAGCCCAAGGAGAAAACGCTTCATGTCACTGACATTCAGCGTTTGAATAAATGAGTGGGACAGCTTCGGTCTAACGGATCTCAGGAAGACATCTAATGATAGCGTCGTCCTCGCGAGTCACAAGTGTCCATTACTGTGTGTTGAAAGTGATATCAGAGAGGGAGTAAACCCCGCCCCCTGCCTGTTAACGCCTTCCTCTCATTTTGCCTCCCTCACTGCATCATTTGCTCCCTCCAGCCCTCTTGCCCTCCGTACCCCCCCTCCCCCCTTCATTCCCCCAGCCCTCCAAATCCATTCTGCTGCAGCACTCTTTATCCTACACATATTTCCATCATCCCTCCCCTCCCACCCGTCTCAATTCCATCACACACACACACACACACACACTCTCACACACACACAGCACTCGTTGGTGTGGAATGGCCTTTGTGAGGAGTAAATTGCTTGCCCTCTCAGTTCACAACCAATTCACAGGATAGCAGCTGGGCAGATTAAACTCCCAGCTCCCATAGAGTGTGTGTGTGTTTGTGTGTGTGCGGGGCTGAACACCCAAGCTGTAGCCACCTTAATACCTGTCTGCAGTTGTCTCAGCTGGTCCCATTAACAGAAAGGGAGGGGGAGGCGGACCCAGGAAGCAAGCTGATGATTATTCCCAGCAAACAAACAGGCTGTCGTTTGTGTGACTGCTGTTGCATTATTGATGTTTCTGTCCTCAAGAAAAATTCTGGTCAACTTCAACGGGGGATTTCATCTTTGAATGTTTGTCCAATCATAGTCCATTACTGCAGCGCCAAGTATACATGTATATTCGATCTGTACCAAAATGTCTAGAAAACAGCATGATTGTTACAGGCTTGTGCGTTCACACACACACACACACTACCTCTCCAGACTATAGCTACGGTACGATGGAAGGGGTCAGCATGTCGCCCCCAGCCTCCATCAGCACCACGGACAGCAGCTGACTCAACAGCAGTGTCCTGGACTCGGGGGCCAAACGTCACAGATCACAGCAGGGGACATTTATTTTCCACGCAGCTATACATAGAAATCCTGCAGCCGTAGCAGCAAAGAGAGGCCTGCTCCAGAAGCGCGTCCTATTTTCTGTCAGAATGCACCGGTTTTGTTTCAGTTTTGCATCCTGTGAATATTTGCTAGTCCTATATTTGCTGTCATTTGGTCTTTCTGTTTTTGCACACTGCTCCAACCAACAACATAAGGGCTGGAATATTCCTCACTATGCTGTGAACTCAGGTGTAGTAATTAGATGACGTCCAGAGAGGATTTTTACAATCTTTTAATATCAAGGTGTTTATATCCTTTTATATCTGTATGTACATCGGGTCAATCATTTCTAATCTCTGAGTACAACTGTGTTATTTTCATATATAGATGTGAAGTGGTCGGACTGGCCTCTACTACATCTCATCTGTAAGCAGTGTATTTTGAGGTGGGTGATTGGATCGGCGTGTGAGGAGAACCACACTTTCTGCTGAGTGATGCTTTTAACTCCCAGAATTTTCTGCTGACTGCTCGGGTAAGGGCACCGCACATGGGTCCCAGATGTTACCTTCATTAGGAAGCATGTGTGTGTCCTGCAGGCTGGCACACGGTGAAAATAGGGGAGCTGACAGAACGATGACGTGGAGACTACACAGCGCACACACAGTTGATATTTTTGGTGTTCATCACCAGCACTGAATATTCAGCTTGTAGCAGCAGGCTGCCTTTCGTCTTCCACACTCAGCTAATAAAGTACGACCTCTCGCTATTTTTTACACAGATGTGACAACTGTTCTATTTTTAACTACAACCACGGCTCCCAAGAGACACATTTCAGTTGCTGGAGATCCTAACAAAAAAGGGTGTGACTTTAAGGAAAGGCAGTCTGAACAGTTCTCCCAAATTCAGATCCATTACTTGATTATCTGCAGGGATTTATTCACTATTGGCTCTGTTTTTCATTAGACAAGAATAGCTTTTTAGTGTATTATTTTAGAAGAAAATGAAGTAAAGGATTTATTTTAAAAAGTATTGTAAGCCAATAAAGTCTTTATCCCTCTGATCCCTAAAACCTGCCAGTGGGATTAGAAGCATATTTTTGTTAAACAATTGCCAACATTACACATTCAGTCCTAAACCAAGATCATTTCAGTCAGATTTTCATCTCTTTAGCTCTCATTTAAAATATTGTCCCAAATAAACATTTTTATTTAACCACATCCTGCAAAGAACATTATGTTCTGAGCTCCTCATGACTCGGCAGACAAACATTTCGTTAAATGTTTGTATGAATTCTAAAACGTCCTTTAGGTTTCATGACAAAACACATGTTTGGGTTTGCCTTTACCCCTCGCCCTAATAAAAGTTACTTTTATATTGCAGTGAGAAACAAGGCCTCAGAGTAAAATGGGACAAGAGCTACAAACAAAAGAATGGACTCGTTAACATCTCACACGAGCTCAATGAAATAAATCCTATTCCTGAGTCTATAGGGATGGAGGAGCACAGCCTTCTTCCACTCTTATTTCGCTGTGCAAACTAGTATCACGTTATGCATTGAAATTAAATGATGAGCTTTCACTGTCGTGTGAAGCGGGATTGTACGTGGACTGTAATGTGGGAAGGTCGCATGGCCCACTGCAGAGGGCTGCTTCCTTGTGGCTCACTGGGAAGCAGGCAGCGCAACACAGGAAACGGAGCATTCCTTCGACCAGACAGAGGAAGCGGGACATGAATCAGTGTGTGTGTGTGTGTGTGTCTGTGTGTGCGAGTGATGGTTTCCGTGTATTTTGTACATCCCTCAAACACATTCTTGACCTCGCTGGAGGAGAGCAGCAGTGAAATTAGATCAGCATTATTCCAGCTCACATTACAGTCTCCCATCATGCCGGCTACCAAATACGTTACATATTTCTACAATGTGTATTTTATTGTAATGATATCTATTGTGCTGTGCACAGATCTCATAGCATCTCATCAACTACTGGCCAGATGTCATGACATTCAGGGCAGATGTTCATGGCCCCCTGAGGATGAGAAGCTTAATGCTTGTCGTGAGCCTGACCTTTTTCCTCTGACTCCTCTAGGATCCGAATGTCACAGGTTTCACTGCCATCTTATTTATGTTCAAGGTTCATGGTCCCCAGAGAATGAACAGTATTGATTCAAAGGATCATCTCTGCCTTGGATACAACATTTCTTTTGATGTGATATTGTCAGCACAAGTACAAGTAGTGAGTTTCCTCTTTTCCCTCTGGGTAAAAGTCCACTTCCACACTACGCGCCAAACCCAGCTACGGCCAAATGAGGTCATTTGAAGTGTGATATGATGCCATCACTTTGTTGTGGAGAAATGTAATTAAGCAGAAACAAGCAAGTGTTGAAGCAGCAGCATTTAGCAAATAGCTGTTTGAATGCACTGAACTGGCTTCCTTGCTCACAGCATAAATATGTGTGCCTCTCAATGAATATATATGTAAGATGCATGTTGGACGGGCGCAACCCCCCCCCCCCCCCCGAGTTTGGAGGGTCACCTACAAATACACTAACTGTAGATACATGAATACGTACTTGACGCGATGCTACGTAATTAACAGACAATAAATATGTATTCAAATCAATGTAATTAACTCAATAACAAGAGCAAACTCACAAGAACCAGTCACATTTATTGACAACAAAGCATGACAAAACAAACTGATGCAGTGAAACACTGCACACTGAGCCGGGCCCATTCAGATATTATTTACACCAGAGGGGACAATATTAGCGATATAATTAAAACGACACAATAGACAAATTAACACGCTGCTGCTGATGTAAGTTCATTGTTTACAGACACAGGTCATCCAGATCTTTTACTAAATACTAAGATCTACTAGCTCTCATTCTGATCCACTGGCCAATCAGAGCGCACGTTACTGCTGCTGCTGTACGTTAATGCAGACGTACTTATGAGGGTAAATCAAAGAATACGCATGTCACACTAAAATCTGATTGGTTGAAGGCTATGACAATCATCAATATGGTCCCCATAGACTTTAATGGGTAAAGTCTCCCTAGAGGACCTGGGGCTTCTTACATAGATACACGGGCTGAATCTGATTGGATCAAAAGTGTCTGCTCTCCCTTCATTAGGATAATGTAGGTCAGTCATGTTACTCCGTGTCTCAGCCACACTGACATGTCGTTAGCTCCTCCCTTTCACCCTTCCGTCTTTCATTCCACTAATTTTAAATCTCTGGTGATTTATTTCAGCAAGTTAGTTTGGGGAAGAAGCGCAAGCTGCGGTGTAAAGTGCTTCTTGGCTTGTCTACTGTTGTTTATGGTGTAGAACACTCTCAAATGTAAATGGAAGGTTCTTAAATCAAATGTGGACGGCTAGAGGGCAGGAAATCCACTTTGTCCAGAATATGCCCTGATATTTCAAATATGAGTTATGACTAAAAGACATTTTGTACACACATGGCTTGAATACGCATGATTGAGTCTTCCCAGTGATAAATGTGGATGAATATGTTCAGAAATCATATCAAAATCTATGCTCCCGTCAGGTCCTTACAATCATTATGTTCATCCTTTTTTACTGCAACCCAGTAGTGATTCTCTCCGTGGTTACACTGTAAACGAAACATACTTTCTTTTTTATCTTAGGTTTGAATTAATACTGGCTATTTGTTTCTGAACGACGGTGGATGAATATTTTCAGTGGGGTCGAAAGCCAAACAGTTCCATCACAATCTTTTCTACTATGTACAGGTCAGAGAGGGTTATTAAGAGTAGTTGCGTCAGTCCGTAACGGCCCAAACACAGCGGGCAGGTAATGCAGGAGCCCTGATGGTGAAGATCCATCTGTAATCCTTACAAAATCTCCTCTAATCCACATATTACGTGGATTAGAGAGCAGCCAGTTGGAGCTGCAGATCAGAGACCCCCCCACCCTGTTGGGACAAGAGGTCACCGGTGGAGCTTGGTGATTTCCAACACACAGAGCACAGCCTGACCCGAGCCGGCGGATTATCTTTTCCTGTCGTGTTTGTCTGAAAGTTTGATGATATTCCAGCTGTGTAGCTCTGAATGCTAATTAGCCTACTTCACTTCTGAGGGCCTATAAAAAGGCCGGCGCGGCCTCATCGATCACATTACTGTGTGTCTGTGCTCTGCCTGTTTCATGTGAAGATGTGTGTCCTGTATATGTGTTATCAGCAAATTTAGATCAGCCCAGACGGATTCACTTCAGGCCTAGTTGCCATAGTAACCTCCCCATGTGTGTGTGATGAGAGTGTGTGGCCAGACTTCATGTGATATGTGATCTGAGGGATGAAGCTCACTTAAACCCAGTTGTCGGTCACACCTCGAGACTTCTGAAATATGAGTATTTTTTAAAACATGCAAACAGTGTGTGTTCTCGTGCTCACGTATGTGCCGTGTATTCTGTCCCCCAGGTGTTCTGTAGAATGTTTGACTGCCTGCAGGGGGCACCCCAGCTGGAGGTAGGTCTGACAGCATGGAGTGGAGTGGAAACACCAAACGAGTCATAAATCATTTCATGCGTTGGACATGATCCAACGGAGAGCAGTAATATTCCAACACAATGCTGCAGCAACTAGAGACTCACTCAAGTGGGCCGTATTTTAAAACAATATAATTTGATATTGATTGCAATAATCAGAAGCGATTTTGCAGGCCTTTAAACCAGTTTAAATGTCTGATGAATATGGTATTGGATTTATTTTTACAAAAGAGAAATTAGAGAACCATCAAAGGTAACATATCACATATCCAGTGTGATTGTTGCGGCATGAATCTACCAATGTTTATCCACGTGAACTAATATGCAGACGAGCAGACGTTTCACACACTGCTGGCTGATCCTGTTCTGTTATGTTATTTTCAAATGGAATTGTTAGTTACAGGCTGAACAATTTATATAAAAGCTTTAGGCTTTTTTCAAAAGCAATGCAGAATGTTTTTTGAAGTGAACAGTTGGTTTTCCGTGTGTGATGGAGTGCTTAATATGTAGTGGCTTCAGATGTTGCACACGGAAGTTAATTGTGGCCCTAGTTAAGTAACGACAGACCTGGTCAGTAGTAGAAAGCACACTGAACCATCCTGACCAACACATCATCATGCTAATTTCACACCAAAAGCTTTGGGCGAAAAAGCGATTTATTTGCTTCGCTCCTTTCGTTTTTTTCGTCTTTTCACGCTTTCATTTGCCTCGATGCCGTAATAGACAGGTGTGACATTGGTACGCTGCAAGAACGTTATGCAATCTAACGTAGGCTAACGTGCTAATGTCAGATGAGGCGAAATTACGCAGTGAAATCTACCGTACCAGCAAAAACACCGAATAATTGTTTCCTTGGTCCTTAATACCCGGCTTCAAGAAGTTCACACTCATTTTACGGTAAGCAATCTGTTTCATTTTAGCTTGCCACGGTAGTTAGCTAGCCAGGTTTTATAGCTTTACTGTTTTATAATATGCCTTTTTATTTCAATGTAAAGCACTTTTGAGTCGTCTTAAGTATGAAAGCCGAGCTAGCAAACTTACCACTCTCCCACTTCAGTCTGTTTTCAGAATGAGAGATTTTGAGGAGGAGGATGCCAAGGGAGAAGAATATGTGTTCCCACTTGATATTGTATACAGACGTTTAATTTGGTTGTGTGTCTGTTAGGGCTACAACTAACCTTTATTTTGATAATCGATTAATCGGTTGATTACTTTTCCGTATATAGCACATCTAAATACAGCTAAGAAATAACTAAGTGCTATAAGATGAATTTAAAATGGCATTTGTAAATAAATGCATTAGAGGCTTCTTGGTTAGCCGTGCTGGTTTAATGGATCACCGTGTGCCTCCCTTTACAGGCACAACATCAACTACTGTGTAACCCACAGTATATGCGCAAGCGCACTAGAATGACAGCAAGTACAACACATACAAATATATTTGTCAACAATAACCGCAATGTGACAAAGCATGAAATATATACAAGACCACAGATTGAAAAAATAATGGTAAGTAAATAAAAATGTATCTTTAGTCTTGCATACTGCTTTACTGCTGTTATTAGCGAGCTAACGCTAGCTTGATGAGCTGGATGACGAGTAAACAGCAGAAGAGCTGCTGGAGGCTCCTTACGTTCCTCACATCAAAACGGGACAACATGGTGCTCTCGTGCCACGTTTTGTTTACTTTGCATATTTTGCCATTGACAAGCTTTTTGAGTTCATTCAATGTGAAATGCTCCCACACCCTGGACAACTTCACTCAAACAGATGTCTTTGCCCCTGTCATGTGACGCACTGCCGGCGCCACTGGCTGCTCTTTCCACTACATTTGCTCAGCTTTTATTTTTATCCGCACACATCTCCGCAACCCATTGAGTGACCTAATAGTCGCGCGACACGACAAAATGATAATGAAATGTGTTGCTAACACGTTTAATAATCGATTTTTAGCAATTCCATTGATTCGTTGTTGCAGCCCTAGTGTCTGTCAAGGGTATGCTGGGTTGGGGTGGGGGGAGACACATGGGAAGGGAGTTCTGTAGGAAGTATTTCAAATGTTGATTCTGTGAGTTATCCATGTAACATTCTAATAAACAGAAGTTTAAAAAAAACTGGCTTCATTTCTCATTTCCCAAAGTTAAAAAATTAACAAAGACAAGTTACAGGGGTTGTCAAAGTTGAAAAGGATTCAAGCTAAATAGCCACTTAATAGCTTATTTGTATTTTACTGGAATAACATTGAAGTATATATTTAAATATTAAAAAATATATATCCCCGGAGGAGCAGGGGGTCCGGAACCTTTTTAATTTTTCAAGTGCAGAAGAGGCACTTCTCTGTCCCGTCCTCGCTGCAGGCTCCTGTTTAATCTGGCACAGCGCGTTGTGGTGAAAAATGCCTGTTGGCAAGAGATCACACGAGTTTGTACTCGTACATTGGGTGAACCCAGCTGCATGCCGCTTACCTCGCGTGCCTTTGCATTTCAAGCTGGCTGATTGGTCAATCCAACTTCCTGCAGGGAATGTGGGATCAAAATTGAGAGGCTGTCATGGTAACACTGTACTCTAAATCCATTTATGATCTAAAAGTAGTCCAGAAGCAGCATTTTACAGTACTACAGTACAGAGGGGTGATCGTGTCCATGCTTGACACATCCCCACAGGCCATGTGTGTGTGTGTGTGTGTGTGATGTTCCCCACACTGGCTGTCACTTTACTTCGCTGTCAAAGAGATGATTGTCTGACACAGCGGAACAAAGTGTGGCCTCTGGCTCGGATTCTCCAGCTCGTTCGTCTGCAAGAGCGTTTTTCAGTCGGACCACTAGTTCCATGTTTGAGTCAATCGGTCGTTTTTTGGACGGGTTTTGGTCTCGTTGGCCTCAGAGCGGATCCCTGTATCGTGGTGTGCTGCCTGACCCTTGAATGGTCAGCTCTGGGTTACATGCCTGAATGCCAAATACATAGTGCATCTCTCTTCAATAGGTGAACAGTATGTTTTGTCCTCGCTAAGTCATGGCCGACAGTGTGGCATTCACGCCGTGGTTTTATGATAATGGCCCAGACAGCCATGAATGGCCGTTACTGTGCAGTGAATGGGACGCATTCACCCTCTGCTGTCCCATGTTGAAAGAGATCACGGCCGATAGGGAGGTCGTTGACCTCTGGGACGCAGACCAACTGCAGAAGCCTTTTCTACAAAACGCTTCTTTTATGATTTCTCTCTTCTGCATTAAGCCGCTAGCTTTTCTTTCTTTTTTCTTACAGTATTTATTTCAGTTCTTCCCTGGTTTCTTATTGTTTGTGAGAAAATCCTCTTCATATTTGTGCATTTTTCAGAAGCGTGACATCACATATACAGAATTCAATTCAATTCAATTCATTTTATTTTGTATAGCCCAAAATCGCAAATTACAAATTTGCCTCAGAGGGCTTTACAGTCTGTACACATGCAACATCCTCTGTCCCGAAACCCTCACATCGGCACAGGAAAAACTCCCCAAAATATGAAAAAAAACCTTCAATGGGGAAAAAAGGGAAGAAACCTTAGGGAGAACGTCAGAGGAGGGATCCCTCTCCCGGGATGGACAGACTGCAATGGATGTCATGTGTACAGAATCAACAATGTAAAAGATGTACAATACATTCAATTTCTCTAATAGAAATGATACAAGTAATTGCAAGTAGCAGAAGAGGTGTACGGCAGGACCACTGCAGGGACAACCTCCATCAGATAGAACCACCATCCACAGAGGCTTCTGTGGGGAGGGAGAGCAGAAAGATGTTGGTTTTTGATGACAGTAATATGAATCATATTTAAAGTAATGATGATGGCAGCAGCAGGTGTCAGCAGAGCCATGAGCCAGGAGTCAGAACCGGGGTCCGCACGAAACTATGATCCACGGAGACCTGCTAGGCGAGAAAGCACAAAAAACTCCCGGAAAGAAGCTTAATTAGTGATGTACATTAATAAAGCATGGATGATTGTGGGAGGAGAGAGTGAGAGTGTGAGCGTGAGAGAGGGGCTCGGTGTGTCCTAAGAAGTCCCCCGGCAGTCTAAGCCTACAGCAGCTTAACTAAGGGCTGGTCCAGGCTAACCTGAGCCAGCCCTAACTATAAGCAATATCAAAGAGGAACGTTTTAAGCTTTATCTTAAATGAACTGACCGAGTCTGCCCCCCGGACTGAAAGTGGAAGCTGGTTCCACAAAAGAGGAGCTTGATAACTGAAGAGCTCTCTCTCTTTTGCTGGACAAACCCTGCAATTTAAGAAGGAAGACTGAACACATTTTCTCATCTCCACTGGAAATCCTCCAGCCGGGGAAGAAGAAGCTTCCGGAATGGATGAGTTATGAAGTCACAGTGGCGGTCAGGGGCCTAACCATGGTTTAGACATTGGGGGGATTCCTTTTTGTTAAGTGCATTGCTTAATATTCTACATTTATATATGAAAATGTGCACATTTAGAACATAGTTTCGAGGACTACATTGACCATTTGAATTCACATCTAAAGGAATAGTGTAATTTCTCTGAGACAGTGACTACCCTTCCACTGTTTTGGTGAGTTGCTTACTATTTATTGACCTTAAACACATCCACCAATTACGTGATATGTATGTCATTTTATCAGAAAAACGGCAACTCATGCTTTTATGAGGCTACTTGTTGTATTTGCTTACACATTTTAGCTCGGTATCAAGTTACTTACTGTCTGGAAAAAAACGCGGCCCAGTTTTCTCGGTAACCTTAAATCCTCCATTACCACCTCTCCACCAAATTAACGTTTCTAGTGTAGTCTCACATTCAAATTTCTCACCTGATCACCTGCATGTCCAGAGCATGTCCCAGCATGCCTGTCTCTCTGTGCTGCCTGCATCGTGACCACATGTCATTTTATCAGAAGAACAGCAACTGACCTTTGTGATCTATTATTTAATATTCTGCTTTTATGAGGGGATTCACACACTTGTTGAAAATAAATAAGACATAACAAGAGGCCGATCCAGTGTGCTAGTCGCACCCGGGGGTGCTGTTTCTAGTCGGGTGCTGCTGAGAGCTGGCCCACACAGTAGTTGTTCATATCAAAACGCTGTTTTCTTTCACTGCTATCTGGATCCTGCCCAAACATGAATTGCGTGGTTGGTATTGTAACCACAAGAAAAAGAGAGGAGGAGTCAGACGAGAAAAAAAGGAAAGCCCTTTAAAAGCAGGCATTTATGTCGGTGTCATACACAATGTCAAACATACAATATGTAAACTTCTCATGCATGTTAGGGCTGTTTGATTATGTAATTTCCAACCACACAGGTCAATATTTGTAGGCGAGAGCATTCTGCAGCTATGCATCAGCCTGGTGCCCTGCGACAGGCTATATCTTTGGAGAACTTTGTTCTTGAATCATCAAAACTTTGGTTCCATACCTTTGAAAGTTGATGACGCAGCATAAAAGTCAAACCCACGGAGCTGGGTGAACAGACGAGGTCTGCGTTTCCGCACGCGTTCTACGGGGCGAGCCCACATGGCAGCACCGCAGTACGGCTGGAGATGTTATTGTGTCAGTAGTTGCCTCCCATCCTTGACCCTAACAATATATTAGGCTCTCTGCTAATATCTGCTTCATATGTTCACATGTATTATTGGTGAGGTTATCTACTTGTTTTGGCTGCTAGTGTTGCCACCAAAGGCCCGACAGACTTAATAAATCGTTTTCTGATCTAACTTAACTTATGTCGGATTTTTCAAAACCCCAAACCCTCCAAACAGACACGGCTCCTCTCTTGGGTACAAGTTGTGTTGGTGCATCTCTGGTCTCTCGTTGTTCCTCCTGTCGCTCTTTTCCATGTTTTCATGTAGCAACAGAGTTACTTCTTGTTGTGAGTTGTACCCAGCATGCAGTTCGGCGGGTTCGTTTTTATAAATGTACAATCATTAGTGTTACAAAATGTTTATGTGTCACAAGCTGTTGTGTTGTGGTGTTTTACCCTGTTAAAGAGAGTTTGTTGTGGGTTATTCATTGTTGTTATAAAGTTATAACTATGACTCAATCTCAACACACGTAAGACAAGAAGCTCTGACTGCCAGGTGCTCAGTGATGACGTGTAAAATTAAGTTCTGTGTCTGGTGAAGAGCAACGTGAGTTGTTATAACACCTGTATGAACGGTATGTGAGATTCATACCGTATGGAGATCTCATACTGGTATACCGTTTGAACTGGTGTGCACGTGGCTTCCACATCCTACAGTGATGTATCGCAGTAGGATGTGGAAGGATATTATTTCCTCACACATTACACAACCTGTTGTTTCCTCGCCCTGCAGTGAGAATCGGTAGTGCTACACACTGACACACAGACTCTCCACATGAAGACGTCACAGGAATTTCATTTCACACATCGGGACAAACACTAATCCTAGTGTGTGTGTGCAATATTCTCTAATGGGCCACCAAATGTCACCATCATTAGCAATAGCAAATCAGCTCATCAGTTCGTGGAGGCGGTCTGTGAACGACTAAAGAATCTGACATGCAAGGTTTTACCCCCAGAGCAGCCATTTGCATTTGTGCTGCAGGGGAAAGAGAACCCTCGCTGTTATAATAAGCAGCCTAGTTGATGAACACAGAGACACACTCTCGCTCTCCAAGCTCATCACTTGGTGTGTGTGTGTGTGTGTGTGTGTGTGTGTGTGTGTGTGTGTGTGTGTGTGTGTGTGTGTGTGTGTGTGTGTGTGTGTGTGTGTGTGTGTGTGCATGTGTGTGTGTGTGTGTGTGTGTGTGAGAGAGAGAGAGCCACTGGACCAGTGCACAGAACTGACAGGGGTTAATGAAGTTATTAACCATGTAGATGGAGAGAGAAGGCAGAGATGCTCGTCCACACACACTGTCATTCATCTCACTTGACGCTGTGAGATGGGATTTTAATATGCACGATGATATTGACGCGCCATGAAGGCTTTTGATTAACAAAAATCATCTGGAAATGACCATTTTCTCCTGGCCCCTAAGCACAACATCGTGTCGCAGCAGGAGTTGAACGGGGGTTAACAATTTCTTTTGGCTGGATGCCTTTTGTTTAGCTGCAGAACTCATAACTCATGGATGCAGTGGTCTCATTGAAATAAATGAGGGGGCTGCATTATTTATCCCTTTAATGCAGTGCTGATATCGTAGTATTGGTCGGGACATTTGAGGTCCTTCCAGTACCAGACCTACAGATACAATATGACAACTCGCAGGAAGGAAAGTGAAACGACAACGTGAGGAGAATCTGACTGGAAATGCACTACTACTCAAAAACCCACTTCAGAAACAGACAATTTCATTACAGTGTTTCCCTGAGTGCAGGGGTATCAAACTCATAAAACGAAACACTTTTCAGAAATGGCCATTTTTGACTTGGAAAGGTTTTGTAAGTACACATCAGGCTGGCTAAGGGACGTGAGAGTGTTGACATAATGGAAGACATCGCTGGGCTCCGAGATAGCATGCTAGCATTAGCAGATCAAATTGATCAACATGGGTTATCTGCAGATACTATTTTGACACATATGGAGGTTTTTTTGGAAATACTAGGGCTTCCCATTTCGGCAGCTCTGGGTGGTGTTTGGTTGTAGGTGGTGGTGGTGGTGGTGGTTTCCATCCCATCGAGGCGGTTGGCGGCCGCTCTCAATAAGTCTGAGATACTTTTCTCAGACATTGTAATGAATGAACCACTACCTTATTTGCTACTACAACCATAGACAGTAGCTATATAAGAAGGCTACAACTAACTTAGCCTATTTCTAGCCCTTTCACTGCCAGCCTTTTTTTGCACATGGCTCTGTTGTCTGTTCTGAATGTGAGAGATAGCCACGCCCCCTGATTTGCATATAAGAACGTGAAATGAAGTGCCATTATGAAATAAAGTGCCATTATGAAATAAAGTGCCATTATGAAATAAAAGTACCATGAAATAAATAAATGTGTACTTATGAAATAAAAGTACCATGAAATGAATACATTTATTTAATATTTATATATTTATTGCCTCATTTATGTATTTCACGATGTATTTCAAATGCATATTTCATTTATTTATGTATTTATTCATTTATTTAATTTTGAATAAAACGGCATTCCATACATCAGGGCTGCACGGTATACCGGTTCAAACGGTATCTCTTTACGGTATGAATTCCTCACCCCGTTCATACCGGTGTTATTACAACTTTTTGCAAGTTGCTCTACGGCAGGCGGCAGATTTTATTTCCACATGTCACCGTGGGGCGCCCGGCGGTCAGAGCTTCTTGTCTTACGTGTGTTGAGATTGAGTCATGGTTATAGCTGTTTGGTTGTCCGTTTACCATCTTTGTTTTGGTCCAGAAGTTAAGACACAGAAGGTTAGTGTTCACGTAGGAACTTCTCCAGAAGAGACCATTACCATATATTCACATTCACATTGACCCACATCGCTTAATCCTCAATGACTACTTTCTGTCCTGTGTCTGTGCGGCCTGCACTGGTCACTTTTACGCCTGCGTCACAGAGGCTGTTGTTGAGTGTGGCGGTCAGTGAGAGCGCTGCCCAGGTCACGCAGGGTGAAGTGTGTGTGTAGGTGTGCGGAATGTTCTGCTGGATAGTTGGCAGCAGGCTGGTCAGTATCACACACAAAGCGACCACTGTTCGTCAGATGCTAGAGGCCTTGAGGGCTAGACTGGCTGTATTTGGACATCCTACAGTTGATAACGCGCAAAACTACCAAACGTCTCATTGACCTCTTCACCTGTCAATCATCCTACTGATACGTTCATTCCAGATGATGAGCAAAAGTGGTGTAATTCATATCTGTCAGAAATACGGTAAATAGAAAACGTAAAGGAAAGTCCAGAATGACTGGACAAGTCAGTCCTGTTCAGGCGCAACTTCCAGTTCTTTACCATGAAGCCAATGCAGAGGTTCCTTAAGCTTGCATTTTCTCTTGTGGCCATCAGGGGGCATTTTAAAAAAAAGTCTGTGAAAATCGATATGTCTGCAGTTAAAAGTTCTGCTATCAGTAATTTAAAGTCTACTTTCCCTCAGCCTTTAGGCCATCAGCTACAGGGAAGATGCCACAGGAGAGCGTGTCACAGATTCCTTGTTTGCATACGAAAATTACATCTAATTGATAAAGGAACCAATAAAATCCTAAATGAACACATCCCTAATGATCGTATGTGACGTTTGTGATAACCTCTCTTTAAGAAGAAAGATTGGCAAGTCAACATGCTGTCAAAAATAATTGAATTGAATCCATTAATTTTCTACCTGTCAACAAATGTC
The DNA here is from genome assembly GCF_949316345.1 of Pungitius pungitius. Classification (NCBI taxonomy): domain Eukaryota; kingdom Metazoa; phylum Chordata; class Actinopteri; order Perciformes; family Gasterosteidae; genus Pungitius; species Pungitius pungitius. The sequence continues at coordinate 8,107,981 of NC_084905.1, forward strand.
ATGTGCAATCGTTGTATTGATATTAATTGTTAAGTTTCTGGTGTTGCTATAATTTGGGTGTGGTAGTGTCATCGGCTCCAACGCTGAAGCAGATTCAAGCTCTTTAACCTCAGAACCCAAACGCTGGATAGAAACACATGTTTTCTTCAGCCGGTTAACAAAACTGAACCGTTGATAGTAACCAGAAGGTAGTTATCTTCTTATTGACATCTGTGTGAAGGTCCCTGAACACATGGCGTGTGACCAAAGCTTCTGATTTTACATTAAAAAAAACATTCTTCACGTCTCCTTTAAAATATTTTTCGTTGGTATTTGTTTGCTTTGACCACCTTTAAACATGGTGAGCTCCTCAGCTCGACAAGGAAGCCATGATTAATTCACATGACAACAGACTGCAGGCTGGAAGTAAAGGTTGTAAAGATGTGAATAGCTCAGTATTGTAGGTAGAGCCTCCAACAGGAATAACAACGGGAACTGTTTTCTCATTTTTTTAATAAATGATCAAAGAAATTTAACATTGCTCTCTTCCTCGAATGAGTTATGGGATGCACGAAGACATGTTTGAGTTCGCTCCACCTCAAGCCGTGACGGTGCTGCGAAATCCCCCCCAAGACACAAGACCGTTCTGAGAACCACCAATCTGAGGCCAAAGACAGCCGAGGTCGTGTTGCCTCACGCTCAGGTGCAAATAAACGTCAGGCCAATGCACTGACAGCCGATCACAGCCAGGGGGAGAGAGCACAGAGAGGAGTAGGGGGGGGGGGGACAAGGGACAAGGGGACACAGCTCGATTTGCATGAGAAGGGGCCCTTCAAGCCAATGGCCGGTCTGGATCCAGGGAATGTGAGGATCCAACCGGAAGTGACGCTGTGTGTTACACGCTCCGCCCTCTTTCTCTCAGGCCAGAGAGAGGGAGAGAGAGAGAGAGAGAGAGAGAGAGGGGGAGATCAAGGGAGGAAGAAGGAGCGAGCGGGGTGGAGGTAAACGGAGCCAAGCAGCAGTCTCATTCTTGCCGTGTGAGATCACGGAGCAAGGCAGTATGTGTCGGGATCAGCTCGCCTACTGAAGACAAGACCGAACAAGACAGAAGGGAGGGAAATAAGCAGGGAGGACACAAGGAAATAGGAAAGAAGGAAGGAGGCTGCAGGAGGAGACCTGGAGGAGTTTTGGGGGGGGGGATCTTTTTGGGATCTACTCTGCAACAAAAAACAAAAAGGATTGAGTTGGCAGGCAGGGGGCTGAGCTACAGCACTGCCCTGGAGTTACCACACTGCCCACTGCAGCAGGGACAACATGAACTATTTGGTGAGTGTGTGTGTGTGTGTGTGTGTGTGCTAAACAACTGCCTCTCTGGCTTTAAAAAACAACCAAAACGCTTTGTATTTTCTTTTTGTGTTTCTGTTTGTCTACTCGTGGTTCAGTTTGTGTGTCTGTGTGTCGTTCTATGTCCCAGCTGTGTTCGGACCGAGGTGGTAAAGGGGAATTGGGGGGGTGAGATACTTGAGTTTGAAGAAAGGGGAAATGTGAAGGGGGGAGGAGTTAACATTTTCTCTGTGGATTCCGACCTTTTGTTGGCTCCCAGCGGGGTTTGTGTGTGTGTGTGTGTGTGTGTGTGTGTGTGGTAATGGGTTATAAGTCAGCATACACATGTCGATGGGTCCTGGCCGTCCTGTGAAGGAATGTCCAAAGACCAGAAGGAGAAAGAAGTTGATATAAATCCCTCCTGGTTTTCCTCCCGTTAGCTCTGGTGTTTTGTTTTGTATGAAAACTTTAAGTTTAACACTTTGAGATCAAAAATTTGAAGTAAAACCCCCCAAATAAGTGTTGAGAAGAAAAGGTGAAGTAAGTTCCATCTCTTAGTGGCGCTCTGAATATTAGAAGAAATCATTCAGTCAAAGTTTGCGAGCTCTGAGCGCGTTTTCTTTTGAACTTTCTTCCCTGAAGGCTACACAGCCGATGAAAACAGCAGAGAGGCCTAGTCGTCCTGTTCATGGCAGAAAGAACGAAAGGAAGGAGGGAGAGCAGAGGGCTGTCTTTCTGCTGACTCAGAGCAAAGTCCAGAGAAATGAAGGGTTTATGGCCCAGGGCAGGCTGAAGGAAAGAGAAAGAAAAAAGAGAAAATTCTCCAGGAAACTCCGAGAGGGAGGCAGGACAGAGCGATATGTGCAACTACTGGATATGACACTGATTTAGTACAACGGAGACATCTCGACTGGAGGGAGAGAATAATGGTTGGACGAGGAAAGACAAGAAAAGGCAACAGCCCTGAAGGTTTCTCCGTTACAGTTTGAAGGGCTTCAGCCTTCTTGCTCGTGTCATACCACTGTGTGTGTGTGTGTGTGTGTGTGTGTGTGTGTGTGTGTGTGTGTGTGTGTGTGTGTGTGTGTGTGTGTGTGTGTGTGTGTGTGTGTGTGTTTGGGGTAACAACAGTCAGTATTGTGTCTGACAGTGAAACACTGTGGAGCACTTTGCTGTGTCTGTGTGTAGCGAGTAATTATACGCCAGTAATTGGCGTGTAATTAATATAAAATAAGCTGAGAGGCTGACATGTTGCGTGAGGCTCACTCTCGCTGTGATGTCAGCTCTTCCTTTTTGGCAGAGAATAACTGGTTTAGCTGTGAATTGAGAGGGAAAACAATCTGGGGTTTTTATCTTGTAAAGGAAAGGCACCAATGCACCGAGGACACTTCAGGATTAGGATCATATCAGCAGTGCAGGTTGGTAACCTGCCTCTTTTACTGCTACGAGCGGTATTCTCCGGACTCTGAAACAGCCAATCAGAGCCAGTCTCAATGCAGCAGTCAATCATTGCTGGTAAATCTCGTGAGCTTTGACCAAACTAAGCAGCGTTGATCAGATATGAATGAACATGAAACCTGCTTTGTTTAACTTGTCGCCTCGAATGTTCTCAGAAACTTGTTTGAGTTACTTTTCAGCCCTAAAATATAACGGTTTGCTCCGGTTGAGGGCGGCGCTTGTCTTTGTCTTGACTGTTTTCAACATGGTTGAAAGTTCATAAACAGCCAAACCGTACGTTTACCTATGTAGTGTATTAATATATGTACACGATACTATAGATGAGAATGAATGGCATGCGGGTTGAAGGTGACTCTGGCGTGCTTCTGTACCAGAAAGAAGTCTCTGGTAAAGCCTGGACTTTGGGTTCTTCAGGTGTGGAAACGCTAGACTAGCATCGAGTATACGGCCTTGACCGACTGGCTGGTCTGACCTGTGTCCTGATTGGCCGATTCACTGACTCACTGTGTGCATTCGATGGCTCCTCTAATCAGCGGCGTGTGTGGTTGTGTGCGTCTGGTGCAGGTCACAGAGTGGAATTCCTGCTGTAAGTCGGGTCTCCATGACTCAGTGAGTGAGTCAGTGAGTGAGTCATGGGTAAAGACACATTATGAGGAGCCCTCCTATAGACACATATTAACATAGAAGCATAGACGACATCAATGGGACAGGAAGCCGGCTTTGATGTTGTTGTACAAGGAAATGTGTCGTAAAAGGCAAAGTGAAGGGTTGGCGGTGTGATGTACTGTGGCCAGACCAAAATGAGAGCTAATGTTATCCATTATGCTCTTTTTGAAAAGCTTGAATACATAAAGGAAGGTTGAAAGGTCCATCTCCATTCGTGTGGAAGTGGCCCAATCAAGGACATTATTTATTGTTATTGATTGATTGATTTAATGTGTCTTCCACCACATGGTGCTCAGGCCCTGTGCCTAAAATGGTGTCTCCGGACTGGCTCACAGCGCACGGTCATGGACGGCCCATTAGAGGGAAGGTTCCCATGCACATCAACATTCTTAGTAGTCAGAAGTCACATCCCATAACGAGAGTGGATCCAATTGACTCTCCACAGCCATTAATAGGTCAGGTCCTTTTGTCACAGCGTGTAATTGTGTTGGCTTTACAATTTTTTAGCTTGGACAAAAAGAAAAAAGCAGAGTGAAAACAAACGGCAGATTTGTTACTGTGTACTGTCATAAAAAATGACTGGAAAATGTGTGGATTAGATACCACAAAACTGGTTTTGTCTCCAATCCTACAGGGTGCAAAAAAGTGACAGAAACATTCCTTCTTCAGTCTAGAGAAGATCAAACTTTCTTGTATGATGACAGATTCAATGCCCAAAAGTTGTTGGAGTTATCCTTATGTTTGCTTTAGGCCGAGGGGTGGCTTCGATGGCGTCTTTGTGTGAATTAGGCCTCCTCTTTACATCTTGGAATTTAGTTTTCTTCTGGTTTTATGGGACAGAAAGGCCATCAACGCCCCCACTTTATATAAGAACGTGGAGTTTTAAAGTTTAAAATTAAGGGAATCTGTTCCGCAGTTGGATTTCAGAACCAGAATGTGTGAAGTCTTCTTCATTACGTTCACCTGGATTTCTTTGCCCTTGGTTTCACGCTACGGTCGAGTTAGCGGACAAACAACAAGCTGTGAATCACTGGATGTTTTTCCCCTCACCGCTCAGTGCTGAATCATAGAGGCAACACTGCAGTCTCAGCCACGGCTTTCTCAACAGATTTACGTGAGTGATCAAAGTGTCACCGTTCACCAGTGCAGAGATTTACACCCCTGAGGTTGTGAAACCATTTTTTGAATGGCACACCTTCTGGTGTCACGGTTTGGCTTCGCTTCCTGTTTTAGTTTGAAGTTTCATGTCTCTTGTGGTCCTGGGTTAACTTCACTTCCTGCCTTGTCTTGTGATTGCGTGATTGATTCCACCTGTGTCCAATCACCTGCACCTCCCTTGTGTATTTAAGCCCTGTGTGCCAGTTGTCCTTTGTCGCGTCATTGTCCATGTCCATGTGTCCCTTGCCGTTGGAGCACGTTATTGTTTTCTTGTCAAGATTAAAGAGCACGTTGTTCGAGAACCTCTGCATTTGAGTCCTGCTTCCGCCTGCTCCAGCACCGTTCTTGACAGAATGACGCGACCAAGGAAGGACTCAGCAGGGTTTTACCCTAATGATAAATATTTGGGAACTCGCCTTGCGTTTGGGGGACCACGGAGCATGCAGCAGGCTGCCCGGCGAAACACCGGCATGCCAGCGGACTCCTGGAGCGACCTGGGGCCTGACTACCTCGACGTAAGAAGCCCATTTTTTCAATGGAAGACTAATGTCGTTGTTGGCCCCAGGAGCTACCAGGAGGAATGCTTCAGGCTCCGGGACCTCCTCAATCCGAGGAGAAGGAGCCGACGAACCCCCGCAGTCCCGGCTCCCGACTCGGCCCCCAGATATCCGTTCCAGCCTGAGCGGGCCCCAAGACGCCCGTTTCAGCCTGAGCGGGCCCCAAGACGCCCGTTTCAGCCTGAGCGGGCCCCAAGACGCCCGTTCCAGCCTGAGCGGGCCCCAAGACGCCCGTTCCAGCCTGAGCGGGCCCCAAGACTCCCGTCTCCGCCCGTTCCGGCCCCCAGAGTCCAGTCTCCGCCCGTTCCGGCCCCCAGAGTCCAGTCTCCGCCCGTTCCGGCCCCCAGAGTCCAGTCTCCGCCCGTTCCGGCCCCCAGAGTCCAGTCTCCGCCCGTTCCGGCCCCCAGAGTCCAGTCTCCGCCCGTTCCGGCCCCCAGAGTCCAGTCTCCGCCCGTTCCGGCCCCCAGAGTCCAGTCTCCGCCCGTTCCGGCCCCCAGAGTCCAGTCTCCGCCCGTTCCGGCCCCCAGAGTCCAGTCTCCGCCCGTTCCGGCCCCCAGAGTCCAGTCTCCGCCCGTTCCGGCCCCCAGAGTCCAGTCTCCGCCCGTTCCGGCCCCCAGAGTCCAGTCTCCGCCCGTTCCGGCCCCCAGAGTCCAGTCTCCGCCCGTTCCGGCCCCCAGAGTCCAGTCTCCGCCCGTTCCGGCCCCCAGAGTCCAGTCTCCGCCCGTTCCGGCCCCCAGAGTCCAGTCTCCGCCCGTTCCGGCCCCCAGAGTCCAGTCTCCGCCCGTTCCGGCCCCCAGAGTCCAGTCTCCGCCCGTTCCGGCCCCCAGAGTCCAGTCTCCTGGCCCGTCCCCACGGCCCCTGATCGTGCCCCCTCCCTCCCATCCCTTGGTCCTCTCCCCCCCACCCCTGGGGGCCGTCTGGGATCCGGCCCTTGAGGGGGGGGTGGGGTCAGGGGTTGGGCCGCCGCACTGCTCGGCGCCCCCCGCCACGACGACGCCGGAGCCGCACTGCTCGGCGCCCCCCTCCACGACGACGCCGGAGCCGCACTGCTCGGCGCCCCCCTCCACGACGACGCCGCAGCCGCACAGCTCGGCGCCCCCCGCCACGACGACGCCGCAGCCGCACTGCTCGGCGCCCCCCGCCACGACGACGCCGGAGCCGCACAGCTCGGCGCCCCCCGCCACGACGACGCCGGAGCCGCACAGCTCGGCGCCCCCCGCCACGACGACGCCGGAGCCGCACAGCTCGGCGCCCCCCGCCACGACGACGCCGGAGCCGCACAGCTCGGCGCCCCAAGCCACGACGACGCCGGAGCCGCACTGCTCGGCGCCCCCCGCCACGACGCACGGCCGCCGACCCGGCAGACCCCCCGAGACCCTGAGGCCCGGCCGCCGGCCCGGCAGACCCCCCGAGACCCTGAGGCCCGGCCGCCGACCCGGCAGACCCCCCGAGACCCGGAGGCCCGGCCGCCGACCCGGCAGACCCCCCGAGACCCGGAGGCCCGGCCGCCAACCCGGCAGACCCCCCGAGACCCGGAGGCCCGGCCGCCAACCCGGCAGACCCCCCCGAGACCCCGAGGCCCGGCCGCCGACCCGGCAGAACCCCCGAGACCCCGAGGCCCGGTCGCCGACCCGGCAGACCCCCCGAGACCCCGAGGCCCGGTCGCCGACCCGGCAGACCCCCTGAGCACCCCACGCCTGGCCGCCGCCCCGGCAGGCCGCCGGACCTTAGCTGTCGGGTCCCCACCCTCCCTCCCCTTGTCTGATTTTTTTCCGGTTCTGCTCCCCTTTAGGACCGTCTGGAATTCGGTCCTTGAGGGGGGGGTTCTGTCACGGTTTGGCTTCGCTTCCTGTTTTAGTTTGAAGTTTCATGTCTCTTGTGGTCCTGGGTTAACTTCACTTCCTGCCTTGTCTTGTGATTGCGTGATTGATTCCACCTGTGTCCAATCACCTGCACCTCCCTTGTGTATTTAAGCCCTGTGTGCCAGTTGTCCTTTGTCGCGTCATTGTCCATGTCCATGTGTCCCTTGCCGTTGGAGCACGTTATTGTTTTCTTGTCAAGATTAAAGAGCACGTTGTTCGAGAACCTCTGCATTTGAGTCCTGCTTCCGCCTGCTCCAGCACCGTTCTTGACATCTGGTCTGTGTTGCCACAGCATTCCTTTGGAGAGATGTGGCATCACTAAATATTGATGCATTCCTGCCGTTCATGCAGCTTTGAGTCACACTGCGTTTTACCTCCTTTGTATATTTTAGTTTAAATGTATGAAGATGAATGCTTCAGCCCTCACAAGTGTGTTTGGAGCAGAGAAATAAAGGCGGATCTCACTGCCACCAATACACACAGTCGTGATCAGAGGGTGTCGGCAGGCTTTAGCCCCACATCGTTGCTACCTGTGTAAGTGCAGGTTAACAAAGCTCTTAAACACAGGCGTGAACAGCTCCTCGGGAACACATTCATATCTTCTGTTGTGTAGGGTCACAATCTTGGTCTTTGATGCTCCAAACTCCTAGCAATCCTCATCAGAGGTTGCTTTAGGCTGAATGGTTGAAGGTTAATAACATGCCATTGGGTCTGATGAATCATTTTGTATTTCAGTCAAACTATTGTGTAAGATCTTTGGATTCTTCCCTCAGTTTCTGTTTCTGGGACTGCTATAGGAGGAGGTGCTTTGAACCGTCTAACTATCTGTATGTGTGTGTGTGTGTTCCTACCAGCGTTCAGTCAACAGGTTGAGCTACGCGGGAGGCCACGCCTACTCGAGCCAATCCTGTGCTGCGGGCGACACAATCCCTGCTGTTGTTTCTGCTGTTAGTCATTGCCCGAGGGCAGGAATTCTTCAGCAGGGATCATCACTGGTAGAAGCTGCAGCCTTAATTACCACTTAGAGGAGCACATAAAGCTGCAGGGCTGTTTGGAAAACAGGAATTTTGTTGCCATTTTTCTTTTGGCAGCGACGATTGCTAAAAGGTTGCAATAGATATTTGTATTGACTGTGAAAGTCTTCAAAATGAATGGTTTCCAGGGAACCTTTAGATGGCCTTCATTTAGAAAGAGTCAACTCCCATAAACTCAAGAGGACTGAAGAACTGCTAAGAACAGAACCTGAAATGTCCAAACCTGATTCTCCAGACATTCCCCGAATGTCCCTTTTAACTCATATAGCAGACGGCATGTACCCGACGTACACTTTGGTTGAGGCGGAAGGGTGGAGCCTGCAGGCGGCATGACCCCAATAAACCAAGTCTGCTGCAGGACTCCAAATTTAGGTTTGTTCGGAGTTGGTACGTATTGATCCCTGAATCTTTTCAACTCTAAGACCTTTTGGTTGGCCTCAACGCGCCCACTCGCTCGCCGTGAATTCTCCAGACAATGAGCGTCTATGTTCCCACGAGGCCTCAATCGGACATTACATGGACTTCCGGCAGATTAATGTCTGTCTATTCTAACTGATTCAGACTTTAGCGTTATCACACACGGCTCCTTTGGGGTTGTGACTAGATTATTTGCGAGCTGCAGTGCATCTGTGAAAAAGGTTTTGGTTTCTCATTTCCCATAATGCAACTCAGCAGTTTGGGTTGTTGGTTTGTTGAAGTCCATCAGTGCTCATTGGCTGTTGGAAGGCTTTGGATGTAGAACTCATCTCCTTGGGTACCATCACTTCATGGTTGGTTACTATTTAGGTTGCACAAGCAAAGCTTCTTCAGTTATTTAAAACACGGTTTGCTTCAGAACTGTGTTCAGCTCGAGCATTTGGATCAAAAGCTCCCCCCTGAAAACCGAATATAGTCTCGCACGTCGCTGCTCTGCCTTGCAGATGATGGACGATACAGAGATTCTTCCACCGCAGAACCGGCTCCCACCAGACGCTCCACCGGGGGGGAGCGTTCTCTCGGCTGTTGTGCAAAATCGGCCGTGCACTCACAAGAATTTCTGTACATGCCGGGTCAGGAAAAGAGGGAGGGAGGAAAGGGGAAGTGGAGGAGAAAAAGAGGGAGGATTGTAGAGGGAGAGGGGCAGATTGGAATATGGGTCAGAAATAAATAAAAGAACTGAAAGGAGAGGACTACTCTCCTTTATTTGTTTGTTTCTCGTCTTTATGTTGAAATTCAAGAATGTGAATGTGTGTGTGTGTCTGGAATGTGAGGTAATAGGAGAGTTGTGTGTTTGTACGCAGAGGCTGTGGAATGCTGTAGTAAGTGGGACTGTGTGTGTGAGACAGATGGAGAGAGAGAGACAGGCCTGGACTCGCTTCAGCGATAGCAGGGATCCAGACACATGGACCCACGTTCTGTCCTCCAGGACACGGCCCACCATTACAGAGGAAATAAGTATTCAGCTCATTGATTGTGGTTACGTAACCAAATGAGAGAAGTTTTAGTAAACCAATATTGTTCTCCATCATCTTTATTTCAATGTCATCAAAAGATTTTCAGTTCTTGAACATTTTACAGAAGAGAATAGGGGGCCATGTTGAAAGTTATTTGACTTGTGAGATTCATAGAACAATCTTTCATTTCTCAAATTAAATTCATAATAGTTAACCAACAGAGAGACAGACAGTCACTACGCAGTGCAGCTACACAATGTCCATGATATTGTTAAAATGACGCCCAGAAGGGCTACAATATATCCTCAAATACACCGCTGCAGCCATAATAAGGTGTCACTCAGACCGAGGATGTGCAGAACAAGACACATTACAGATCAGTGTGTAAGGACTCTGAAAAACACACAACCGAGTTTTCAATAATAGTTCAACATGCAAAGATAAACTCATCCCTAATAAGTGGCCGGCCGTTTGGATACGTAAACTGTGGTAATTAATCGTTAAATTAGTCGACTAATTGAAAAAATTGTCGACAGATTAGTCGATCACGAAAATAATCGTTAGTTACAGTCTACAAATATAATGTATTCCTCCTTTTTACATTTTTGATGAGGGCTTTTTTTTACTTTAGGTCAAATTTGTCATACAAACGCAGTGTGAAACCGAGAGAAGAAAAACAAAATATGCATTTAGGAAGAAAACACACACCCTAACCCTAACAGCAGTATTTTAGGAAAAAGTCTGAGGAGACCCCTTATTCTTTATCATTTAATGGTCTAAATAACAATAAAGTTTGATGAGAGGATGAATGAATAAAGTTTAACTAGATGATGACATTTGGATGGAGTTGTTGGGACTACAAAACACCTGCAGTGTTACAGAGTGACGCTTCTCTTTGGATCACATTCAACATCAGGTTATGACGTTTGGCATTAGTAGCACTGATATTATCTATTGATTTATTCCCTTTAGCCGAACAGATGCTGTGACTGCAGAGAAAACACATTGGGGAACCAATGGCCTTTAGTGTGAGTGTGAGGGTTCTGTTTTGATCATACATCCAGACTTCTCTGCTGCACGTTTCTCTGGGAATATTTGGTTTATTATTATTGACCTGAGTTCTGTGGTACCAAAACATTGATCAGAATTGCTCTGCCTGGACTCACTGCAGGAGCAAGAGAAGACGAAAGAGTGCGAATGCATTGTGACCGCTTCAGAAAATGTCAACGTGCGCAAAATAGATGGAGAATAAAAATAGGGAGAAAAGCAGGGGGGTGCCGTAAAGTGGCTTTTGATTTCGCTCCCTGCATTGTGGGGAATAGACACACACACACACACAAAACCTCTTGTGGCAGTAGTATTTGTCCCCAGGGGTCAAATGGAAGGCAAGAGACAAAAGGACATTAAGCCACTCACACACCTGCGAACACACACATAAACCACACACACACACACACACTCCCTCACACAGATGAGTGACCTGTCTACACTGAGCTCGCTCCACCAGCTGTTCACATTACTTCCTCCTCAGTGTCTTTGTGCTTCAGCCTCTGTCTCCTCTTGCCCTTTTTGTTCTACTTGCTCCTGCAAGTACTGCTAAAATAGGTCTATATGTGCTAATGAAATGCCTTATCAAATCAAATGTCTCAGGTTGTCAACAGGTCCCTGGCATGACGTCACACTAAGGGAGCTGCTGCAGCTTTAGCATGCTAATCACTTGGCGAGCCAAACAGCATTCAGAAAACGAGCTGCTTGCTCAGCAAACATCAACTTTGGCTTTTTACAAATCATTATCGCCATTGTCAGTATCCGTTGGAATGTATTTATTGAAATGCATCAATAGGAAAGGAAGAAAACCACATCTCCAAAGCAACTGAGCGGAAATCTTTTTCTTTGGAATTCATGTTAATCCGTGCTTAAAAGAATCAGCACAGTGAAGAAAATGTCCAATCATCAGAATGCACCGACGTCACTGCGATCACCTGCTCATTAGTCATGAGTTGTAAGTTAAAAGGGGAAAAGAGATTTACAGCGTTACACTAAACCTTCTTCACTTATTCAGCCTCTCTCCGTCGGCTCCTCCCCTTTGCCGGTCGTTCCTGACGACAGTCGTCGTAGTAACGCTGCATCGCAGAGGCCTGGCCGGGTAGCTTCATTACCCCCGTGCTGGTGTCCCTGCACACTCCCAGATGCCCCCCGAGCAGCGAGAGCCCGCTCTCACGGGGGCTAGCAGGCGGGGGGCTGCGGCCCTGCAGCATTTAAGGGGTGGAACATGAATGTTTTACTGCCCGGATTCGTTCCCTCTTGAAAATGAAAGGTCAGCTACTACATAAGCTAAAAACTTCCACAGGCTTCACTGTGTCCTTGAGGTCTTCCGATGTTGGAAGTGATCCAACGTGGATCCTTGAGAAACGCACCCCACGCAGGATAAAATAGAAAATGAAACCGAGGCCAATCGGAAAGGAATCAAACTGTCCTGGCTCAGTTCTTTTTGACCTAGAGTGGGGTTTTTCAGTATTGATTCTTTCTTTTCTGTTGTATCATCCATCGCAAATCCAATAAAATAAAAATCTGAAACCGCATCCAACACCCCCCCCCACCACCCTGTATTCTAAAAAACAACGAGGCTGTCTGCGTGTCCCACTGGACACAAATAGCATGAGAACGCACTGCCTCACGGTGTGTGATTCATCTCCACTGCTGACTTCCTGTTTCTCACTGGACACTGGGATGGGACCTTTGTGTTTGTCCTGCAATGTCTGCCTCATAAAGATCAGTTTGATCGTGTGTGTGTGTGTGTGTGTGTGTGTGTGAGACACTGACCCCTGGTCTGACCTCAGTAGCCGTTCACATTCCTCTGTAGAAACTCAGCGAGAGAAGAGACATTTGTTTTCCACTCTGCACAGTTTCAGCAGCAGGGAGTGCGTGCACATCACAGTGCACGTTTGCAGTGATACCGGAGAAAGAGGCAGAATAGCACAGCGACTGAGATTAGGCGCATACAGTATATGAGGAGTGTGTGTGTGTCTTCTAATGTCAGGGTGACCCAGCGCCTGTGGCTCTCAGAGAGGAATCATAGTTCCACAGATCCGACCCCAATGAACGGTGATGTCACCCAACAGCTCTCAGGCTTACTAACGGCAGTGAATGTTTCTTCACTAGTTGAAAATATGTAAAAGGTGTTTTAAATAGTTTTGAATGTTCGGTCTCAGCAAGAAACAGGGTTGCCACGGTGATGGCACTCTTGGAAAGGTCAGGAGGGAACACGTTGTTTGTTGGAAGTAAAAGAATGTTTTGATAAGGTTTTTCACGATACTTTTTCTTTGGCTAATGCTTATCTTTGTTTGTTCATTTGGAATTTGACATCTACTTTCGATCCAGAATGTGTGAAAATGCTCCGTTTGTGGAACGTAAAACCTCTGGGTACAGATAGAGATACAGCACTCTGGACCTCAGCTCAAACACGCATGTGACGAAAACAACAGGCAATACACTGTGACAGGAGGCGGGGCTTAGAGTTAAGTAGGCCTATAAAACGCATAGAAGAAAGAAAAGTGTCTGGCACCCATTTCTTTTGATTCGCTTTTAAAGGGGAAATCTCAGCGTGCGTGTCAACACAACCAGTGAATGAATTTGGTGAGGCGAGCACATCGGGGTCGAGTGTCCTTCCCACCCCCCCACCCCGGCCAACAGGCCTCAAGCACAGCAAGAAGAAAGGACGGGCTGTAAATCCTGAAGCCAATTAAATGGCCTCATTTAGATGTGTGTGTGTGCGTGCGTGCGTGTGTGCGTGCGTGTGTGTGTGTGTGTGCGCGTGCGTGTGTGTGTGGCAGAGGGCCAGTACAGGCTGTACTGGTCTGTGATGGTCCGGGTGGAACTCGGACTAGAGAGGGCTGAGAGTTCAGACGTGGACAACAAATATTAGTTTAGTTTCAAAGAGTTGGAGGAAGACTGAGGGGAGGTACGTGTAAATGTCGGTGTGTCTGGTGATATTTTCCACTCTGTTTTCCTTTCCTGCTCAATGTTACAACCCCCAATGATGAAAGTTTTATACCTGTATTAGTCTGCTGACTACAAGTACACATCCGAAGAAACATGCTGATATTTATCACTACTATTGAATACTCTCATATACTTTGCTCCTTTTTTGTGCTGCATGCAATCACATGTTACGGCACGTCTATAAAACAATGAACCTTAAAATCTGCTGCATCCTAGACACATACTCAGCTTAAGGGCCTTTATCATCTGCTGGGTTTACAAAAATTCTCAATACCTCAAAACAGAATTGTTGACGGCGGCAAGGCAACTACTATGAGATGCTTGGAAAATAAGTATTAAATCAGAACATGTGACATGAAAAACAAACGGTTCTGCATCCTATTTCCTACCAGTCACTAGTTTCCTTTAATCATGACCACAATCTCTCTCTCTCTCTCTCTCTTCTTACATATTTTACAGTTGAAAACTCTCATAATGGCAAGTTGCCATATATATTTATTAACCGTAAACGTACTAAGATGAAAACGTCCTATAAGAAGATGTATTTTTAAGGAGTATTGACAAAGCTATGTATTGATTCTATCTAGTGACCACCAGGGGGCGACTCCTCTGGTTGTATAGAAGTTTGAGTGAACATTGTAAATATTAGTTCATGCTCTCAATCGTATTTTACTCATGTCCCATACAGCATGATGTTCATTTAGTAAATGATGAAAGTCAAATAGACCAATGTATGCTTTAGGGCGGGGCTACCTTGTGATGACAGTCCGTCTTTTCATCTTATAACTTGCACTCCTTTCAGATTTCAGTCGGTAGTTCATTGTAGCCGTGGTTGACTAAAGGTCAGGGTCCCGTTGTACAGAATTCCCTTTTGAATTACTTCAATTCAATTCAATTGTTTTATTTCTTGCAATAGAAAAACCAAGACGGCTTTATGAGTCAGTGCATGTGACTATGTGTATGTGTACTATGTTTCTCATATACTTGTGCCCGCCCCCTCTGCAGAATGTGCTGGCCAAGGCGCTGTACGACAATGTGGCGGAGTCTCCGGACGAGCTGTCCTTTCGCAAAGGCGACATCATGACTGTGTTGGAGCGCGACACGCAAGGCCTGGACGGCTGGTGGCTCTGCTCCCTCCACGGTCGCCAAGGCATCGTCCCCGGCAACCGCCTCAAGATCCTGGTCGGCATGTACGACAGCAAGCAGCAGACACAGCCTTCCACGCCGGAGCCGGGCGCTTCCTGTCCCTCCTCCCAGGGGCAGCGCGGCCTCCCCCCTCTCAGCGGCTACGCCAACCAGGCAGCGTCTCCGGGGCCTGCCGCCGGTTTTCCCATCAAGCCCCTGCACTCGGCACATTACACGTCCATGCATCCGGCCTACCCCAGCCCCGCGCAGCCCAATCCCGACTCCATCTACATGATGCCCCCCTCCCACGGACCCAAACCTAGTCCACAAAGTGTGTACCAGGTCCCCTCCGGCCCAAGCGGACTCCCTCCAGGACCCCCCCTGAAGGCGCCTCTTCTAGCTCGGAGACAGTACCAGCAGCCTGGGCAGGACATCTACCAGGTGCCCCCCTCTGTTGGCCCAGCGCCGGGAGGGGCCCCAGCCGGAGGGACTGGAGGTGGGCAGGATGTGTACCAGGTGCCCCCCTCCCTGGATAAGAGGAACTGGGAAAGTGGAAACAAACCGCTGGGCAAGGTAAGGAAAAGGTTTTAAAATGACAAAGAAATAGACAATGAAGTTGTTCCTGGCCTGAGGTGTGGATGTTTTGCACAGACACTTCCTGCCATTGTAACGGGTTTCTGGTGCATTGGTCCAATCCAAGACTCAAGGTTCCTCTAAAGGGTCGATGACTTTAATTAAAAATAACTTTCTGACAGAAGTACACAAGATGGATTATCATTTTAGTGGAGAAAGAAAAATGAACCAATCAGAGAAAAGGAGTCTCTTACACAGCTGTCAATCAAACATACTGTCAAACTAAGCAACGCTGATTGGTACTGTCTCGCCTTGGATAATGAAAAGCATATTTCAGTGAACTCTTTGAGCTGTAAAATGAGAGCGTTTTCAACATGGCCGCCGAGTTTCTCATTTAACAGCTAATTACTAAGAACATTTATTTTCTGAAAACATTTGGGAAGAGAACTAGTCGCCGCAGTAAAGATGATCTTGATTCCTGTGTTTAGATCTCCACAGTTCGACAGTTTGAGGGTCCTCTGCGACCTTAATGTTGTTAATAAGCAGCCTTGTTTAACCCGCCCACCTGATGTCGCTCATCTGGAAGGTTGTGTGACTGAAGCTCAAAAAGATGGTGAGATGATTACATCATCCTCACGGTGGGAAGGAAGACAAAGAGAGACGCCATTTGAATTATTCCTAACACGCCGCAGGGAAAAAAAGGAGTGAGTGTGTGTGTGTGTGTGTGTGTGAGGTGGGGGACCAGTCGAACAATGAGATTGTTAATAATTCATCTCTTATCTTGTGGTTGAGTGAGTAAGCACTTTACTGTGCCAACAGGTGACAAGATGTGTGTGTGTGTATGTGTGTGTGTGTGTGTGTGTGTGTGTGTGTGTGTGTGTGTGTGTGTGTGTGTGTGTGTGTGTGTGTGAGGGAAGCCCCTCCAGGCTTGCTGTGGTGCAGTGAGCCGGACTGTTCAGTGTGTGTCAGGCTCAGCTGTCCCTTAACAAGTGAACTCGTCCGTGTCCCTCGGCCTGTCTCTTAACTGCTTTGTGATAAATGTATAAGGGGCATAAATGCAGTAGGGGGGGGTCATCGTGTCCGAGGCGCTGCACGTGTACACACCGTGGTTTGAAATCGTCCTGCTAAACGTGGCCACATTGTTTTCACTTCAAACAGCCGTTAAATGATGGGGAGATGAGAGCAAAGTGCACGAGGACAACAGGAAGAGTCGCTAGATCAACATGTTCCACCATATATATATATATATATATATATATATATATATATAGTACAAGCATGGGCTTTACAGATTAAAAGCCCCCCCTGCACAGTAAATCCCAGCTGTGTACTTTTTACATCACCACTTCCCTTCACTCTAACAGGAACACCTGCAGATTATTGATAGATTTATAGATGAATATTTTGAGCTTCTCCTTGATAAAAGAAACTGCTGGTGCCTGTTCACATTCATAAATGTTATAATCGTGGAGGGTAACTTGATTTGCTATAACAAACTAGATGAAACGTTAAGTGGAAAATAGCTTTGGTTTTATATTGGATTTGATTGTATTATTTTTTAAGTTTAGATTTACAATAAAAATGTGAACTATAAAGGAAATACTGCTGTTAAAAGCACCTGATTGTTATTTCGCTTTTGTTGATATACTACTTTGAATGATTGCATTTTGTGCGTGACGAGGCGGCTAAGAGCAGCGCGTTGGGGCCCCCCAGGTGGGTTTACCTGTTGGTTGTGATGTCCTAATGAGCCCGTGTTCCTGGACATGTGGACAAGGAGTGGAGACCCGGGTCCTGTTCAGTGTGTGTGTGCTTTGTGTATTTACACAAACACTCCACTCCCTGCGGCCCCCATTAGCAGATACACGTACTCCCTCATCCGCCCGGATGACGCAGTGATTGGCGGGTGTTGAAAGCGGGGGGGGGCAGCTGCCGAGGGGCTCTGCTACACAGCGAATGGGTTTGTATTGGATTCACAGCTTTCAGTCAGAGAGGGGGAGCATTAACTACAGGCACCTTTTTGTGGCATTTTGTTCAATTCATCACAGCGACGGATGATCATCGCGGGTCTTTGATGGAGCTTGGGTCATGCGACAGCAGTTGGTTGTATTCATTGGGGGTTGGTCAATTCTCTCCCTGATACAGTAACCGTTTATACCGCTTACACTTAGAGGGTCGCCTGTCAATCACAGGGCTGAGCACCATTCAGTCTCCCGTTCACACACCCACGCTGCATGTCTCTGACGTGTGGAGGAAGCCGCAAGAAGAGCTAACAACAGGGAATATTCGTTTTCATTAGAACAACAGCAATGTGTCAGTCTGTGTGTGTGTGTGTGTGTCAGCTGTCGTCGAAGGAATTGATGTGCTTGTAGGGTGTGTCAACAGCCACGTGTCTCCTAGCTTAGCGCGCACACACACACACACACACACAGAGGAACAGCTGAAGACCATCAGTGTGATCACTGAAACTTCAAATTGGCCCTTTGACATTGTTATGTATATTATTAAAGGTTGTGTTGTTAAAATACAAACATCTCTTTGCCATTCAAATACATATTTGTTCTTAATCTCTGGGTTTTGAACAATACTAAACTAAATGTCATAATGAATACACACTGAAAGGATTCTAAACAAACTGAGCCTCCCAAAGCAGCTGCTGTTTAATCCACATATGAGAGAAAAGAACATTTTCAATGCGCTCCATTATTCACACATTTCATGTGTGAATAATCTAAACAAGGCGATGAATATTTTAATGCAAGTCAAAGTGGAATTTGTTAGATAAATAATGTGCGTGTGTTTGTGTGGCTCCGTTCTGCACCGCGTGCCGAGAGATAAACTGGAGACTAATGAAGTCAACGCGGCTCTCTGGGACAGACTCCCACACACACACACACACACTTCTCTTTGCTCTGTCCATTCTGCTTTTGGTTCAGAAGCAACACCTCCACCACGACGCGCCTGTTCAAACTGTCAGGACAATGACAGAGGGCGACCCAATAGCAGACGCAGACACAGGTAAGCAGGATACAACGCTTTTATTTGTGAGTAGCGTGGCCTGTGCGGGGCACGATGCGGGACGGTCGGGCAGGCGGGGTTCGAGCAGGGGACAGACGTAGTCAGCCGGGCGAGGGTCAAGCAGGGGACGGACGTAGTCAGCCAGGCGGGGGTCGAGCAGGGGACAGACGTAGTCAGCCGGGCGAGGGTCAAGCAGGGGGCGGACGTAGTCAGCCAGGCGGGGGTCGAGCAGGGGACAGACGTACTCAGCCGGGCGGGGGTCAGGCGGGAGGCAATCAGGCAGGCGGGGGGTCAGGCTGGAGACAGAGGTGGTCGGACAGGCGGGGGTCAGGTACGAAGGGCAGGCCGGGAGAAGACAGAGAGACGGGAACGCTGGAAAGCTTGGAGACATCACAAGACGATCTGGCAGGGGGCTGACAAACGAACAGAGGTTAAATACACCGGGGAGGCAATCAGGGGACGAGAAACACCTGGGAGGGGTAGAGACAAACACTTAACGAGACACCGGCTGTGACAGTACCCCCCCCTCAACGGGCGCCCCTGGGCGCCCTACCGGGAGCCGCGCCTGGTTGACCGGGATTGCGGCGGTGGAAGTCTTGAATAAGTGTTGGGTCCAGGATGTGCCGGGTCGGGACCCAGCAGCGCGCCTCGGGGCCGTAACCCTCCCAGTCAACCAGGTACTGGAAACCCCGGCCCCGCGGTCGGGCCCCCAGGAGACGCCGCACCGTATAGGCGGGACCACCGTCTATGGTCCGGGGGGCGGGAACGGGTCTGGGGGTAGAAGACAGAGGACAGTGAGAGACAGGTTTGACACGAGACACATGGAAGGTGGGGTGGACACGAAGGGAAGCGGGCAGCCTGAGTCGGACCGCCGCCGGATTGATCACCCGGGTGATCGGGTAGGGGCCAATGTAGCGGTGAGCCAGTTTGCGGTTATCGGCCTTGATGGGCAGGTCCTTGGTGGACAACCAGACCCGTTGCCCGACACGGTAGCGAGGGGCGGGGGTGCGGCGACGGTTGGCCTGTGTCTGGTATCGCCGGTTGGTTCGGAGTAGGGCAGTTCGGGCTCGCCGCCAGAACCGCTTACAGCGACGGACAAAGGCTTGGGCCGAGGGCACTCCCACGTCGATCTCTTGGTCCGGGAACAAGGGGGGCTGGTACCCCAAGGAGCACTCGAACGGAGAGAGACCGGTGGACGTGCAGGGCAGGGTGTTCCTGGCCATCTCCGCCCAGATCAGTTGCTGGCTCCAGGTGGTCGGGGAGGCGGCTACCATGCACCGGAGAGAGGTCTCTAGGTCTTGGTTGGCCCTCTCAGCTTGGCCGTTGGTCTGGGGGTGGTAACCAGAGGAGAGGCTGGCAGTAGCTCCGATGAGGGTGAAGAATGCCTTCCAGAACTGGGAGATGAACTGGGGGCCGCGGTCAGACACCACGTCGACCGGAAACCCGTGCTGCCTGATGACATGGAGCAGTATAGCCTGGACGGTCTCTTTGGCTGAGGGGAGCTTGGGCAACGGGATAAAGCGGGCGGCCTTGGAGAACCGGTCTACGACGGTGAGGATTACTGTGTGGCCGTCCGAGGGTGGCAACCCCGTAATAAAATCCACCGCAATATGAGACCACGGTCTGTGAGGTACCGGCAATGGGCGAAGGAGGCCCGCAGGAGCGCGGTGGGGGTTCTTGCTCCGCGCACACACCTCGCACGCAGCCACGAACGAAGGAACGTCGGTGGTCATAGTGGGCCACCAGAAACGTCGTCGTAGGAACGCCATAGTCCGTCTGGAACCGGGGTGGCACGTCAAACGTGACGCGTGACCCCACTCCAACACCCGGGTCCTGGCTGCGTCCGGGACGAAAAGCCGACCCGGGGGACCTCCTCCCGGATCGGGCTGCGACCGCTGGGCGTTGCGAACCACCGCCTCCACCCCCCAGCACACTGCGGCGGCGAAACAGGAGGCGGGAAGTACTGTGGCCGGAGTCGACACGGTCTCATCCGGGCCGAACATCCTGGAGAGGGCATCGGGCTTCCCATTGCGTGACCCAGGTCTGAAAGCCACTGTAAATTTGAATCTGGCGAACAGGAGCGCCCACCGGGCCTGGCGGGCGTTGAGGCGTTTGGCGGAGCGGAGGTAGGCGAGGTTTTTATGGTCCGTCCATATGATGAACGGCTGGTCGGCCCCCTCCAGCCAGTGCCGCCACTCCTCCAGAGCAGCCTTGATGGCGAGGAGCTCCCTGTCCCCCACGTCGTAGTTCCTTTCAGCGGGACTTAAACGGCGAGAGAAAAAGGCGCAGGGGTGGATCTTCCGGTCCCTCGCGTCCTGTTGGGAGAGGATTGCCCCAAGCCCGGTGTCTGAGGCGTCCGTCTCGACGATGAATTGGCGCATGGGGTCTGGCTGGATCAGGATGGGTGCCGTCGTGAACCGCTTCTGGAGGCGCCGGAGCGCGGCGTCGGCCTGGGGTGTCCACTGGAAGCGGTGTTTGGTAGACGTGAGTGCGGTGAGTGGAGCTGCCACCGTGCTGTAACCCCGGATAAATCGCCGGTAAAAGTTAGCGAACCCCAGGAAGCGTTGCAGCTGCGGGCGGGTGGTCGGGGCAGGCCAGTCCACCACCGCCCTTACCTTCCCTGGATCCATCTGGATGCTCCCTGCCGCTATGACGTAGCCCAGAAAGGAGATGGTGGAGCGGTGGAACTCGCATTTTTCTGCCTTCACGAACAGTCTGTTCTCCAGGAGCCGCTGGAGCACCTGGCGCACGTGGTTGACATGGTCCTGGACAGATTTAGAAAACACCAGGATATCGTCTAGGTAGACAAAAACTGTAATATTCAACAGGTCGCGTAGGACGTCATTAACCAGCGCCTGGAAAAATGCTGGTGCGTTAGTTAGCCCAAAGGGCATTACCAGGTACTCGTAGTGGCCGGAGGCTGTGTTAAACGCCGTCTTCCACTCGTCGCCCTCTCTTATGCGTACCAGGTTGTAGGCGCTGCGCAGGTCCAGTTTAGTGAAGATAGTAGCTCCTTGTAACAGCTCAAACGCAGACGACATGAGGGGAAGCGGGTAGCGGTTTTTGACGGTGACGTCGTTTAGCCCTCTGTAATCGATGCAGGGGCGCAACCCTCCGTCCTTCTTGGTTACAAAGAAGAATTCCGCCCCGGCGGGCGAGGAGGATGGACGGATGTGCCCTGCTTGGAGAGCCTGCTCAATATACTCCTCCATGGCCTTAGTCTCTGGGCGGGAGAGGGAGTACAGGCGACCCCGAGGGGGAACTGCATCCGGGAGAAGGTCAATGGCGCAGTCGTATGAACGGTGCGGGGGCAAGGATGAGGCACGTACCTTGCTGAAGACCTCCAGTAGGTCAGCGTAGTTGTCCGGAACCCCGGCGACGTCGCTTCGGGTCCCGGGTCCGGAGTCGGGAACCGGTACCGGTCGAGGTGCGGAGCGCAAGCATTGCGTATGGCAGGACGCACCCCAGCCCGTGATACGCCCGGTCTGCCAGTCCACCACCGGGTTGTGTCGCCGCAACCACGTAAGCCCCAGCACCACCGGCACCTGAGGACAGGGGAGAAGCAAAAAACGTATCTCCTCTCGGTGGTTACCGGAGATCAGCATGGTTATAGGGGAGGAGGCCCGCGTCACCCTGCCCAGGGAGTGACCATCAAGAGCTCGAGCGTGCACCGGCGCGTCGAGCGGAGTGGAGCGGAGTCCCATCTGGGTCGCCAGACCCGTGTCCAAAAAACACTCATCCGCCCCCGAGTCAATGATTGCCTGTACAGTCAGGGGCTTCTCACCATGAAAAAAGGTGACATGAAAACGGAAATGACGAGGGGTGAGCCCCGGAGCACCGGCACAGCCCAGCCGCAGGCTCCGTGCTACGGCTGGGCTCGCCCTTTTCCCGGGCAGGTGGCGATGAAGTGGCCTGATTCCCCACAGTAGAGACAACAGCGGTCCCTGATTCGCCTCTGCCGCTCGGTCGGAGAAAGCTGGGAGCGACCTAGTTGCATGGGTTCCGGGGCTGCGAACTCGGCTGCGCCCGGAGAGTCTCGGCTGTGTCTGGCGAAAAATCCTCGGCGTGGGCGAAAATCGTCCCGAGAACCCGGAAGTGCCGTTCCTCCCGGTCCGTAGCGTTCTCTCGTCCGCTCCCGTAGGCGGCCGTCCACTCTGTTGGCTAGAGCGATGAGCGAGTCCAGGTCTGCGGGCATGTCCCGTGCCGCCAACTCGTCCTTGATTGCGTCGGCGAGTCCATGTAGGAATGCGTCGAAGAGCGCTGCTTGGTCCCACTGGCTGTCGACGGCCAGCGTGTGGAATTCCACGACGTAATCCTCCACACTGCGAGCGCCCTGGCGGAGACGGAATAGCTTCCTGGCCGCCTCCCTCCCGGACAAGGGTGCCCCGAACACTCTCCTCACCTCCTCCACGAAGGCGTCGTGGCTCTGACAAAGTGGTGATCGATTGTCCCAGAGCGCGGTAGCCCAGGCGGCTGCTCGCCCCGACATATGGAAAATCATATATGCCACCCGGGAGGCTTCGGTCGGAAAAGATGACGGCTGTAGCTGAAACAGCAGGGAACACTGTGACAAAAACGGTCGACAGGTGCTGGCGTCTCCGGAAAAACGCTCCGGGGGAGCTAGGTGGGGCTCCCGGGTCGGCGTGCTGGACGAAGGAAGAGGCGCTGGAACCGGGGCGTCGGTGTTGGGGCTGGCTGGCCCTGCCGCCGCACAGAGGTGCCGTAATTTCCCCAGTTCCTCCATGATTGTTTGAAACGCCTGCTCGTGGTGGGCGAATCGAGCGTGGCTGCGGGAGATGGCGTCCCGCCAGTCCTCGGCGTCCGCTGGGTCGGACATGGCCAGATCGTACTGTCAGGACAATGACAGAGGGCGACCCAATAGCAGACGCAGACACAGGTAAGCAGGATACAACGCTTTTATTTGTGAGTAGCGTGGCCTGTGCGGGGCACGATGCGGGACGGTCGGGCAGGCGGGGTTCGAGCAGGGGACAGACGTAGTCAGCCGGGCGAGGGTCAAGCAGGGGACGGACGTAGTCAGCCAGGCGGGGGTCGAGCAGGGGACAGACGTAGTCAGCCGGGCGAGGGTCAAGCAGGGGGCGGACGTAGTCAGCCAGGCGGGGGTCGAGCAGGGGACAGACGTACTCAGCCGGGCGAGGGTCAGGCGGGAGGCAATCAGGCAGGCGGGGGGTCAGGCTGGAGACAGAGGTGGTCGGACAGGCGGGGGTCAGGTACGAAGGGCAGGCCGGGAGAAGACAGAGAGACGGGAACGCTGGAAAGCTTGGAGACATCACAAGACGATCTGGCAGGGGGCTGACAAACGAACAGAGGTTAAATACACCGGGGAGGCAATCAGGGGACGAGAAACACCTGGGAGGGGTAGAGACAAACACTTAACGAGACACCGGCTGTGACACAAACCTGCGTTAAGATTAGAGAGGAAGCCAACTGCCTCCACGCGCTCACTTTAAAGGGTTCCATCACGTTACCTGGATGTAATATCTGCTGTACAGCACCGTCTCATAGAAGGTGTCAACGCCTCTTCATTCTGTTCCTTGATCCAAAGCAGTGTGGTGCAGCGGGTTGCTCCTTTTTAGGGTTTTCACAACACCCAATAATGTCAATACTTGGATGGCAGTGAGATTCCACAGGTGTGGATACCCAATTAGATGCCTCGGTATAAAAAAACCTAAATATGTTGTAAATATGTCACGCAAACTTGACCTTAAACCCCACCTTGAATTGTAAGAACAGACCAGGATGCTTGTCTTTGCCACACTGGGAGCGTGTGTGCATTTTGTCTGGGAGGTTTGGAGGTTTGTTCATTTGATCGTTGTGTAGTTGATGTCTTAGCATCATCCCCGTGGTGCTGTGGGACTGACGTGAGTCAGGGAGGCTGCCAGACATCCAGTCTGAGCATGCACACAGTTGGATTCCACTTCCCTCCCGACACTAATCTGTTAAGACGCCTGCACTGGCTTTTGGTGCCGTGTGTTTGCTGCCACATGCTCCACATGGTGCTCATGCCTCCAACACGCTCCTCTGACCCGTGGGAATCAGGACCAGCATTGTTCACTCGGGTCGCCCTTCCATCAGAAGATTATCAATGGCTCTCATTGGGTGAATGAAAGTTTGTGTTAGAAATATCTTCTAACACAAACTTGCCCTTTACTTCGTACGCTGTCTGTGTCATGTTTAAAATATGCAAATTAGGCACGATTTAACAGTAACTTCTGGTGAATTCAGGAGAGATCTGCATTCACATACGTTCCACTAGTCTGAAAGAAGACTTTGGAAGCAAAACAGCCCGAAATCTCTCAAAGCTGCTCTGTAAACTGATGATTTTTGCTGCGTGAGAACTGAATGCAGATCAGGATCTGAAGCAGCCTCGTCCACTAGTTGAGACAAACCACCCAACCCTCTTCTGTAATTAGGCCCCTCTCTATTTTTACACCATCTTCCCTTTCAACTTTCCATCTGTAGAGATGTATTTTTCTCTGCTGCAGCTGCATGTACAGGGCGTTTCTTTATTCTTTATTCTTTCCTCATTTTGAGAATGGGCTTCAGCTACCGGGACAGAAAACACAGAGGATTCTTCTTCCTGCTGTTTGTTTGCAGCGCGGCTCATCGTCATCACTCTTTTCTTTCTCTTTGGCATGAAGCAGGGGAGGGAGAGAGGCCTGCTGCTGGGAAAGGAGGTGAGCAGCACGGCTCGGGGCAAAGGTCATGTGAACAATGACTTCTGCTTGGCGAGATGGCACGAGCGGAACCATGGCGAGAGGAGTCCTCCCTCGCTGAGTCCTCACAGAGACACTTGGGTGAAGGCCTTTTCATTGTTGCTCGGTCAGAGGAGCTGCAGCTCTTTATTCTTTATTCCTCGTTGCGTATGTAGGTCAGTAAATGTGAAAGTATCCAGCCGTCCTCGGGCCACAGGGGATGTACAGGGGACTTAGTGCAGCTGTGTGCTGGCTGTCAGCCCTTCCTGCTGGGGGGGGGGTCGCTGTGTGGATTGAGCCTTTCAGAGTGAGAGAATCCACGTCAAACATGGCCATTGCTACCAGTTCATCCGGGTGCACGATGCATGACGGTCCTGATGGCGCATCAGCAAACCTGTAACATCAACCTTTCGAACCCCGTTACAGCTGGGACAGGCGATCATCTCATCTGTGCATTACATCACTAGATCGCCCCCCCATCCCCACACCCCACTGCCCTAGGAGCTTCTGGTACAGACTTGAAACAAAGCTATGCAGCTTGTTTGGTTCTGTTTGTGATGAGGATGTTTTTCAGAAGGAAACAGCCACTGAGCCGTTAGCAGGGATCAGGGGGGTGGGCCATGAACCAGGAAGGAGCTGTTACATACATATATATGTGTATGTATGTACATATATATGTATACGAAGGTCATATGTGCACTTAATGTGGATTTTGAAAACTTTGGTAAGATCACTGGGAGGCTACAGAACTAATGGACTTACTTTAACGTTTTTTCTTCTTTCTTTTTTTTTAAACCTTTTTCTGATGAATGCTGTCAAAATCATTCATCAAATCAGTTTGAGACGGTATTAACCAACTTTCCTTTGGAAAGTTTTTCCGGCTTTCCTTTGGCTGGAGTGCACTAATCCACACGCTGAGCAGGAACTCATCGGGAAAAGCCCGACAGGAAGAATCCAGTTGTGACCTTTTGCCCTCTGATCAGTTGATAACTGTGTTTCTCTGTCTATTGATAACGGGGAGGAGAAATCATATCCAGCTAAAGCAGAGAAACACGTCAGGACGCACTTGCTGTGCCATTAAATGATGTCTTTAGTTAACGGGGTGATTGTCTCCATAGCAACGCACGCTTTTTTCAAGGGCGATGACCATTTTGATCCATTGCTTTGTTACAGACTTAACACACAAACCCACACACAGACACACGCCGGTCACTTAGTGTCCGTCTGCAAGTGTGTCATCAACCCCTAGGGTGCACACAGACAGCTGATCAATACCTCAAGTTATCAACCCACACAGGGCTGGGACGGGGGGGGGGGGGCAGGACACATCTGGCACTTAGCCAAGTGCCAATACTGTTGAAAGCTTTCTGGTATTTTTGCATGAGGTGTAAAGTATAAGACTCACCCGATGGAAGCTTCTACATCTTGATCAACACTCAACAATGAACACTGTGATTTCACTCCCTGGGTCAGATGTGAGAAGATGTGAGAAGACTACAAGAGTCAAAGGGATGGATTCATTGTCTCACACACAGCTGAAAGTGATTACACGCAGACAAAAGGATTTTGGGTCTGATAGCGACGATGAGCATTCAGGTTTTCTTTTCATATTTTACAAAATAATTCCTCATTTGCATTAATTAAACACAGTTCAGAAAACTTGTCGTACAAATAAATTGCCCCAGAGTGAGTCCTCAGCTATTGACATGTCATGGTGGTACTTAGTCAAATAGAAGATGTTAGCATTATCCGTTTGTATTGAATTGTCTCTATTGCTTCTCTTTTGCACAGTATTTACATTCTGAATTCTCAATGTTCAGTGTATTTCCCTTTTTGCGTTCACTATTGAGTCGTGTTAATAATGATGGACTCATTTTTAAACGCTACACCTGCGATTAGCCTGCTAGCTAATGAGACAAAGTTTGTCACCCTGTCGATGCTGGTCATCATCGGTTGAACCAGGCAGTGGAGGATGATGGTGGGATCCTAGTGGTGACAGCTACTTGTGTTGTGTGTGTTGTGTTGGTCTTCCAGGCTGGCTGGTTGACTCTGCACTGGAACCACTAAACACACAGTCTAAACAGGCACACAATAGGGCAACCCGGTTCCCACGGCAACTGTGTCAGCCCCCCTTGCTGTGCTTGTACTGGCCATGAGACAACCTTCAGTCTGCTCATTTAGGCGTGACTCTTTGTATTGTCCATGTAAAGTCTGATGAGGGACGCTTGCGTGTACGTTTTGACCTTTTTAGTCACAAAGGGGAGTTTGATCTTCGTTTGCTTTGATGTTTTCCTGCCAATGGATTGATTTGTCAATATGAATTTCAAATAGCTAGTTGTTGTTGTTGTTGACACTCACCTGCCTCTCCATGTCCAGGTGGTGGTCCCGACTCGAGTCGGACAGGTATACGTGTACGACACAGTCAAACCGGACCAGGACGAGTACGACGTGCTGCCCAGACACCAGCCTCCGACCCAGCACGACATCTACGACGTGCCGCCCGCCCGCCAGCAGTACAACACACAGGTGGGCCCGCTGTGTGTGTGTGTGTGTGTGTGTGTGTGGCTCAGAGGGCCTTGGTGTGTGTTTTAGTGCATGATTTAATATCTATTGTGTCATCTATCAGTACCATATGAAGACCTCCCACCATATTAACGAGAGAGTTCGATTGGCATCGAAATCTCTCATTAAACCTTCAGGTATGACAAATGAAGGCAGGGCATTAAAGGGCATTCACCCTTTCAACAAGCAGGGGGCGACTAATCCGGTCCTTCTTCTCTTCATTTCTTCACTCACACTGTAAACATGAGTTTATGTCCTCTTCAAAACGGCATTACATTTAGAACCAAATCGACCTTAAAGCAGAGCAGGAGTTTGTGTATTTTCACTTGTGGGTTGTTACCTTTGGGCAACCTCGTCTTTCAGCGACTGTGAGAAACCAAGAGAGTCAAATTTCCTGAACGGAAGCCTCAAAACAGTCTGAGTTGGACGACGCTACGCTGTGATTGGCCAGTCTACATTTGAGGCGGGAAACGAGTCAATTAGAGGCTTACAGTCAATAGAGTACTTTGTGGGTGTTGAATCATAAAACCATGAATAGAATTC